>NC_053431.1:46586757-46815380 GCF_007990345.1 Gossypium hirsutum | reverse complement strand
GCCACACTCAAAATATACAAGCCATTTTACCAATTTAGATCTTCGGATAGTGTGAACGAGCCTTCAACCTATCCCGATTCTCAAGCCGGCTTGTCAAAACTACAATGAAGAAAATTGAGGGAGTAAGCATAAATGCTTAGTAAGTTCACATGTAAATAATAAGTAACATTATTATGCAATCCAACATAAACATCATTAAAACACTCATAACATAAAAATACTTACTATCTTACCACAATTTTGTCTCAACAAGTTCTCAACCAAGAATTAAACTCATACCTGTCCATTTTCACTTCTTCAACACATTCATCATCGAATCACTTTCATTTTAAGCATCCTCAATATTCTCTTAGGATTCTCCCGTTGAACACGTAGGAATATAATTTCGGATACGCGGATAGTGTGCACGTAAGTGCTATAGTCATAACTGAACAAGCTCAATAGCTTTTGAATCTATGTAGCCAAGCTACCATGTAACCCGCCCATAAATGAACTCGGACTCAACTCAACGAGCTCGATCGTTCGCATCCATAAGTGAACTCGGACTCAACTCAACGAGCTCGGATGCCTAGTTACACCTCACGAACTCAGACTCAACTCAACGAGTTCAGAACTCAACCATCCTAGTGACATGTCACTTGTACCCTAATCTATTCCCAAGGTTCAAATGAGATTCTTTTCAATTACACATTTTGATCGCCTTCTTCGGAATATAGAAATCGATACTTGCTACCATCTCATACTTATCAAGTTGTTCACATAATTTGCATATCACCAAATAATAATTTACAAAACATCATATTTCATGATAATAAGTATCATGTCATATAAATAACATTAAATCAATTAAAATAAAAATTATGTTACCTTATCTACACATGAACTTACCTCGATACAAAATTTTAGCAATCCAACCTATTACTCATAAACTTTATTTTTCCCTCGATCACAACTTGAATCTCGTTTCTCTTGATCTATAATGCCAAATTAATTTTATTTAATACATACATTCATCAAAACAGCCCTTAGTACGAACTTTGGCAAATTACCATTTTTCCCCTAAACTTTTACATATTTGCACTTTTGCCCCAAGGCGCGTAAATTAAACCTCATCCTAGTTTCTTATGTTTTATGACAAGCTCATCATTTTTCCCCTTCTATGGCAACCTCAAATTCACACTCTAACATGTACTTATGACTATTAGGTATTCTTACCGAGTAAGCCCTTTTACTCGTTTTCACTTAAAACCGAGTAGCACAAGTTGTCTAACATAATTTAAAACCTCATATTCTATCATAAAACACCAAAATACACAAATTTCACCTATGGGTATTTTCCAAATATGAATCCTAGGTTGACTTATTGTTAGCATAAGCTAAATCGAGCTACCGGGATTCCAAAAACATAAAGAGCATTAAAAACGGGGCTTGGAATCACTTACTATGGAGCTTGGAAGCTTGAAACAAACCCTAGCTATGGAGAACCCTTGAAATTTCGACCTAATGAAGAAGATGGACAAAAATTGGCTTTTAATTTTGTTTTTAATTCATTTTAATAACTAAATGGCCAAAATGCCCTTAATTAAAAACTATGGTGTTTTATCTTCCTTTAGGTATTTTTGTCTAAACTAGTATAATGGTCTAATTATTATCCAAGGACCTCCACTTTAAAAACCCATTACTTACAAGTACTTAATACCTTTGTGAACTAGAACACACATTTTACAACTTTTGCAATTTAGTCCTAAATATCAAATTGGACCCTCTATCGATAAAATTTCTAAACGAAATTTTCACACAATCATGAAATCATGCCATAGACCTTAAAATGATAATAAAATAAATTTTTCTACCTCGAATTTGTGGTCCCGAAACCACTATTCCTATTAGGCCCTAATTCGGGATATTACACCTCAGTTAAAACTTTCTTCAATTTCTCAAAACTCTCTTGCTATTTATCTGTCCAGATAAACGACACCCTTTGCGTAGTAACTTAGTCAAAGGTGCAGCTATCACTGAAAACCCTTCCACAAAACGTCTGTAATATCCAGCCAAACCCAGAAAACTTCGAATCTCAGATACAGTCTTTGGTGGTTTCTAGCCCAGTACGGCTTCAATTTTTCGAGGATCAACCCTAATCCCCTCAACAGATACCACGTGACCCAGAAATGTCACCTATTGCAGCCAAAACTCACACTTGTTGAATTTTGCATACAACTGCTCCTGTCTCAAAATTTGAAGGATAATCCGCAAGTGTTCATCATGCTCCTCCTCGGTTCCCGAATACACTAAAATATCGTCTATGAACACTACTACAAATCAATCCAAAAAGGGTTGAAAAACTCAGTTCATCATGTCCATGAAAGTAGCTGGTGCATTCGTTAATCCAAACGGTATTACTAAGAACTCATAGTGATCATAACGAGTCCTAAATGTTGTCTTATACACATCCACTTCCTTGACCTTTAGCTGGTGATACCCAGATCGAAGTTCTATTTTGGAGAATATAGAATAGATCATCAATCCTCGGCAAAGGGTACTTGTTCTTGATGGTCAGCTTATTCAGTTGACGATAGTCAATGCATATGCGGATGGACCCATCCTTCTTCTTCACAAACAATACTGGTGCTCCCCACGGAGACACACTCGTCGAATGAATCCTCAGTCTAACAGCTCTTGAATTTGAGCCTTTAACTCCACTAGCTCCTTTGGTGCCATCCTATATGGGGCGATGGACACTGGAGCTATTCCTGGTAGAAGCTTAATTTCGAATTCGACCTCACGGTCTGGAGGCAAGTCCGGAAGCTCTTCTGGAAAAACATTCGAAAACTCTTTAACAATTCTAACATCCTCAACAGAAAGACTTTTAGTTTTAGAATTGTTAATATATGCCAGGAAAGCCTCACAACCCTTGCGAACCAACTTCTCGGCTCTTAACGCCGATATCACATTAGACAAATAATCTTTTCTCTCCCTTATTACGGCCACCTTCTCACTCTCCGAAGTCCTTAACACCAACCGCTTATCAGCACAATCCAACTTCGCACGATGCTTCACTAGCCAATCCATGCCTAAAATAAAATCAAACTCCCCGAATGGCAATTCCATCAAATTTGCAGGAAACACGACCCCTTGAACTTCTAAGGGCACATCCTTGAATAACTTATCCACCCTAATCGATTGCCCTAGTGGACTCAACACCGTCATTTCACTAGCAGTGCTCTCAAACTGAATACCCAACACCTCAGACACAGTGCACGTAACATACGAATACGTAGATCCAATATCAATTAAAGCAACATATGGCAAATTATGAATAAAAAATGTACCGGTTATGACGTCAGGGGCTTCACTATCCTCTCGATGACGAGCAGCATAAACCAAGGTTGGTTGTCTCGCCTCAATATTACCTGTGCCTCTACCTGGTGCTCCACGACCCTATCCAAACCCATTTCCACCTCTGGCCTGTCCACGACCTCTCAGTGGCTGACCACCTCTCACTGGCTGAACATGACCCTATCCCGTAGCTTGCATCTGAGTAGGCCTCTGAGGAAAATTCCTTACCTGATGATCTATGGACCCACATCTGAAGCACGTCCCAATCTTTTTCCAGCACTCACCCAAATGAGATCTCCCACAATCAGCACAGGGTTGCGGTCTTGCAGCAACAACAGGATCTCCAGCTCGAACTGGCCCATCAATCTTGGCCCTCTTAATAGGCCTACCTGCAGAACCAGAGGATTAAAAATCCCTTTTGCCTCTGCCCCTATCTTTCTCACGATTCTGGCGCTCTGAGCGCTTCACATCCTCAGCAATCTTTGCTTTCTCCACTAAAGCAGCAAAGTCTCGCTCCCTCTGTGGAGCTATTAGAACTCTCAACTCATCACGGAGGCCATCCTCAAAACGCACATAGAATTCGTACTCGGTCACTACTATCCCACGAACATAATGACTCAACCGCAGAAACTCCGCCTCATATGCCGCCACAGTCCTCAAGTTCAGAAATTCCCTCATTCGGGCGTCCACATAACTTGCGCCCACTACTTCCCTTGAAAAGATGTCTTGAAGAAATCCCATGTTAGACAGTCAGCTTGTTTACCTTCCCTCACAGTGAGCCACCATTGGTAAGCCTCATCTTGCAGTAACGACACTGCCCCCTTCAATTTTCATTCCATAGTACAATTAAGATCATCATTATCCGCTCCGTAGCCTCTAACCAATATTCTGCCATGTTCGGGGCTACACCAGAAACACCCCTAAAAATCTCCGCCCCATTGGATCAGAGTCGCTTAAAAATTGACCCCCAGGCCACTGATCCCGTACTTGCTCCAGCAACCCTTTCAAGAACTCGCAGCATCGCCTGAGAGAAGGCATCATCCCCAATTGCTCGATCATGAGACCCAATCTCAGTTACTGGTGAAGCCGGTGTCTCCCTAAGGCATGTGACCCGATGCTGAAGACCCAGCCCTAGCACCCCCTCGGCCTCTACCACGGACTCGCGTACCCCTTCCACGAGTACTTCTAGTGCTCATATTGATATACGCTTTATTTGAATTTAAAAGTTTTATGCTATCAGTTTATAATTCCAGTTTTTTATTAAAAGATATTTTATGATAAACAATATTTAGAGTTTTGTTTCTGCAGATCGAGATCCCGCTACCAATATCAGTCTTCTACAGTCTCAGTTTGCTCTAACCAGATATTTCCAATAAAATGCTACCATCTATAACAGTTTTCCAGCATCACATTACAACTTAAAACAATAGACACTAGCAGAGAACTTACAGATTTGGCGTCAGAGACTCGGTGTGCCACACTTTCAGTATCATCATTTCAGAAACAAGTCAAGTTCCGTTGAAAATTTCAAAACCAAATTTCAGAGAAACCTTTTTTTTTAACCCCCAATTTTAGAAAAGAAGGTAAAATACTTTTATGCTACCAATACCACAGCCAAGTTTTGTAACCTGGCTTTGATACCACTAAATATAACACCTAGACCTGGCCTAGACGTTACGATCAAATCTGATGTGCCACATCCACTGCTCAAAAGTCCGATAAGCTTATGGTAATGATCTAGTTGCCGTAAAAACCTTCAAAGTTTTAAAGGCCGAGTTTGTTTAGTGATTCATGTTATTCAAAACGTGTGTAGTTTTCAAAACATCTATTTTTAACAAAATTGAAGTGACAGGATCGCTTTCGAAAAACGTTGTTATTTTGAAAACCTGACGTTCCTATTCTAGAAGTTCATAAATACCGGGTTATAGCCTAATTAAAAGTTAAATTCCCAATGGCCTTATTACAAATTCAAAACCCAAACATAAAATCATTGAATAATAAAGTCCTTTGAGATTGTGTGGCCGCCCCCGAGTCCCTCACAGCTCCAAACCGTCTAAAGCTGAGGATTACCTGTACAGTTAAAAGGAAGGGTGAGTTTATGAAAACTTAGTGTGTAATCCCTTATCAGATAATAGAAAACAGTGCATGCAGAAATAGTCTAGGCCTGAGCCCTATTCAGTATCAGTACAGTCTGGGCCTTAACCCTAAAACAGTAGCAGTGTGGGCCTGAGCCTAATACAGTACTAGTACAGTGCAAAATACATCCCATCCCATAACCATCCAGCACACCACCCGTACCAACCAGCACACTTGTAGGGATATCAATCAACCCACCCAACCAGCACACCAATATTGTAGCAAAGCTGCCAGTAATAATAATAACGCAGTGTAGCTTCCAGTAACAGTAAGTGTGGCAAGCCACCAGTAATAATAAATGTGACATAGTCACCAGTACAGTACTTCCTCCATATCATAAACCCAACCCCATGCAGATGTCGTGTCATAAAAATTACGTGTATGCAGTATGTCATACTCATAATCAGCCGTATAAATGCCATTCACACATCAAATAACCTACCACTGGCGTTATAAAGGTCATTTCGTCATTAGGGGTAAAACAGTAATTTTTACCCCTCAGGGGTATCTCAGTCATTTAACTGCTTTTAGGGTCTCAGTACAGATGACGACTCTTTTGAGGGTCTACATTCGTCTCGAACGACTCAGTTAACCCCAAAGGCCAAAATAGTACAAATGGGCCCAAGGCCCATTACTCGGCCCAAGAGGGCCCATGATGGCCCAAGCCCACGAGAACACTCGTGGCGGCCTCTACAGTCTGACGCCCACGATTTGTGGCTCGGTTCACCACACAAACGATCGCACGCTCGTGAGGCCTTAAACGCCAATGTTTCGGCTTTTCGGCTTTTCAACTTTTTTCGATCTGCAGTAAAACAGGGGTGTGAATACACACCTTTCGGCTTTTGGTCAATAACAGAAATGGCATACGATTACACACCTCTTGGAAAGAAAAACGTCAAATCCTACGCGCTCAACCTAAAACCAAAATAATGATCCCTTGTCAGATCTCAAACATTTGGGTTAACCACCCAACTATGAACTCATACATTCCCAACAATATGCATCGCTTACCTTGCTAAGACGAGTAAGGCTTAAACCACCCATATCCAACGATCACCCTCCTATAGACCACAATCTGTGTTAACGTTCCATTTGTTCAGTAACTTAATAATATTTCATTAAAACCAAGTGTACTTCTTACCAAGACGTGAACTAAAAACGAAAGGCAATAGCATTCGGCCCACCCCCTTTGGGTAACGTCACAACCCCCTAGCACCATTCGAACAAGAAAGAAAACATTAGATGAGCCTATCCTCATGACGTCCAAGAGGATTCGGCTCAAGAAATACCCAAATTGAACATGGAAAAAGAGCCTTCCACTATTCGGCTAGAGAAAACACTTACCCTCAACTAACAGAGATTAAGAATCGGTTAAGCCTCCACAATTTCATTCACACAAGGAGAGAAGTAAACGGCTAACTTTAGGAGAGAAAAAACAATGAAAAGGAAAAATGAGGAGTTGGGTTTGGTTTCTTCGACTTTAGAAGCAAGAAAAGGGACGTTTGGGACAACAAAAGGAAAAAGGTTACCAATATTCGGCTAAAGAGGATTCAGCAATATTGACTCAAAGAAGAAAAGAAGAAGCAACTTAGAAGAGGAAAGTCACTTACAATTCGGTACAAAAGGGTAACACAAAATAAAACCCAAAAGTTGAAGAGAAGAATTCGGCACCTACTCCTAAACACCAATTGCTGAAATGCCTATCCCAAAGTCCCTTGGCCGAATTTTGCACCAACCAATTACCTATTCGGCTACAACTCTCCCCTCACCAACTCCTTGAAACTCTCCTCAAAACCCTCCTTGATCTCCTCCACAATCTTCTCCCAACAACCCAAGACCAATTCAAACTTCCACCACCTAGAAGTCTACTCCAACTCAACCACTTGCCGTCCACAAGTGCAAAATAGATGCTCCTTGTTTGCCATGGGATTCGAACCCTTGTTCTCCCCAATAGCTATGCCATGCTACTTCCACCAAGCCACAAGGCTTTTTTTGATATAACACAACCACAATTATTTATAAGGCACTAGTGCCAGTAACCAGGTTCTTTTAAGAGCAAAACAAAAATGCTGCAAAAGCCGAAATTTAATCCCCAAGACTCCCCAGACCCCCCAAACACACCCAAATCACCCAACCCTTCAAACAAACATGGAATTTATGCTAAAGTAAGCAAAATTACAGACCCTACCTTTCTGGGGCGTTACAGGTTTTGGGGGGGAGGGGGCTCAACTATAAATAGAGACTTTTCCCCTCATTTGTAATGATTCTATTCATAGATGTGAATACATTTGAGAACATTTACTCAAACATTTAGTGTGTACTATTTTTCTGTGGCCTTTTTCTGTTTGTTCTTCGCTCTTTCGTTTCGAGTTTGCTTCTGCTTTGTTTCGGTGCCTTAGAGAAATTCCGTGAAAATTCTCATTTTGTGATAGTAAGGTTGACTTAGGCAAATTTCAAGCAAAGAAAACACCTAAAATCGCGTGATTTACAAGACTAAAATTCTAATCTCGTAACACATGCAAAAGTTCTTTTATGATATTTGATGGTTTTGATGGAATTCAAGAGAGCCTACAGGGAGAGTCCAATTATATTATTTTTGTGACATTAATTAGAAGCGTTAGAAAACCATTAGCATCCAACAGAATCATATAATGTATGTATAACTCTAGAGGTGCAACAGCCAAGGACTTGTTAATTATCAAAAGCATTGGGGACTGACATTTAGTTATAGGAAACCATATGAACATCCATTACTCGATGCATTACACGGGTAAATAACATGCTACTTCATTTATTTATGGATATATATTTTTTTTCACTTTTTAAGCAAGCATGCACTCAAAGTCAGATTTTAATTGTCCCCACCGCTGCCATGACCCTCTCCATAGCCATGTCCCTCGCCATAACCTTCACCATTGCCTGAACCATTTCCCCTGCCTGACCCCTCCCCATATCCCTCACCATGACCTGAACCACCTTGCCGTCCCTTGTTACCACCAGATCCTGATCCTGCTCGAGACCCAGCAGAAGACCCCGCATACGAACCTGCATCTGACCCTGAACCCGAGTTTGAATAGGATGAAGAGGAAGAGCTTGAACTTGAACTGGAACTGGAACCAGAACCGGAACCAGAACCAGCCCCAGCTCCAGACCCTGAACCACCACCTCCGAGACCCAGCCCTACACCTGCTCCAATCCCTACTCCTACACCACCAAGATCGATGCCCAAGTCTTTCCTTACAACCCTGCTCTCCGACACAATAGTCAACATAGCAAGGAGAAAGGCGACCAATGCTAGGGACTTAAATGCTCCCATTTTGTTTTGTCACTTTATAACTTAGCTGAACTAAATTGCAAATGGGAATTGAAGTATTGAAAAAGCTCTTCAATCTTTTCTTTTCTGCGTTCGATGCATTACTGAGAGAGCTAATTTATACGATTGTTGAAGGTAAGGTCTTGGACAATTATAAAATAAATAAATAAAAAAGTAAAAGAAGTGTGAACTGTTGAGTATAGTGGAGAAATTTGTTTACAAGAATTCGATTATTTTAATATTATTAGTATTAAAAATGGAAGTAGCAATAGGATTTGTTGGAGCGAAGCTGGATGAGAAACTAAGCACTTCCCCAGTTTGTGACCGACCCATTTGAGGTCCACTAAACAACTATCATAGTGGAAGTATGAATGGATCATCCTGTTGACTACAATCAATGTTTCTGGTACCTTCTTCATTTATTTGGTTGGTGATGATTACTCTTTTTTTTTTTTCAGCTAGGTAGCTATCCATGCTTTTCTTTAGGCAAATAGGGTGATTTGAAGAAGAAGAAAAGAAGTTAGAGCGCTATAGCTCATTATTAGGGCTTGTTCTTAGTTACAAGGTTGGTTTGTAGAAGATATGGAAGAGCATGCGGATTCAATGCCATGATGCCACACGGCTACGTCAAGGATTGCACGCCGGGTGACATATGGTTGTGCAAGTTGCATGTCCCATGTTTGATATCAATTGCAAGTCACTTTGGAATTGAGTTGTTATGCAATTTAATATATATATGTTTTACATTTTTTATTGCAATATTTATATACATATATAGAGGTGTAGTTTGGGGCTGACAGGCCCGATCATCTTTAAAATAGAAATTTTTTCATTTAAATTTTTTAAAATTTTTAAAATTTTAAATTAATAAAGTTAAAATCGTACTTTAACCCTCCTACAAATGATAAAAATTTAATTTAATTCTTTAAAAATTATAAAAATATATGCTATTCAAATGCTGAAATTGCATTTTTAATATCATAAAAATTAAAAATTAATTTTGGCCCTCTAAAAAATTTATTTGCTTTCGCCCTTATATATATTAGGCTTTTTAGCATCAATTTATTAGATTGGATGGAAAAGAATATCAAGTAAAGATTCTTTAAAACTTCTTATTGCTATAGTATGTTTTTTCTTTTGTTAATGCTTATATGTTCTATTGCATTTATGATTTAATTTCATAGCTCCTTTATGACTGAATTGGATTGTATTAGATTAGTAGAAAAAGTTTTATTGATGATCTTTGGTACCTTGCTTAAGGTTGTCGATGTGTTTTTGCCAAAAAAAAAAATGCCAAATGAGGAGGTTGATGTTATAAGTTGCATGTACTAGCTCGCTTTGCAACTGAATCGTTGTGTAACTCTTTCTATATTTATTGGCATTTTTTAAATAATTTTTTTTGTACTTTTTTATACATATCCAACAAGATTTCAGTAACAATTTATTTTATTAAAACGAGAAGAAAATCAAATCAAGTAGGACTCTTTCAAGATTTTGTGTGATAATTTACTTCATTAAGGAGATCCTATTTCCAAAAGAAATTTATTCTTACAAAATCTTTGATATTAGCTCCCTTATTAAAAACATATTTAAGCACAATTAATTGTGTGAAGCTTATTTTTAGTACAAATTCATTTTAAATAAATTATTTTTCATTTTCAGTTTGTAATTTAGCTTTTAAAAGGAAAATCATAATAGAGAGAGTGATTTTATATTGATGTTTAAGAGTGAAATTGTAACTTTGTGAATATTATACTATAGATTGATAATGAATTACTTGTTGAGCAATACCTTATTTACGTTGAAAAATCTTTCAAACTACATAATTGATCTCTCTTTTTACTCTCTTAATTATTAAAGTGAATTGCAACTAAATATTCAAATAACAAACAAATTGAACTATAAATAACAGAGTACAAATTTGATTTGGGTACTATAAACATACAATTTCAATCCTTGCTTTCTAACTCGCAGCTCATCTCTATTTGTTAAGATCTGCCAATAATATATTCAATTTATATGGGAAAGATCTACTTTTACTGCAATAAAATTTAAGTGGTTTCACAAATTTTATGTATAATTAATATTTTAATAATTTAATTGTTGAATTTATTAATATATTTATAATTGTTATGCATGTAAATTTTTAATTCAATCCAATATCTCTATATTATTGATCTAAAATATTGTCTATATTAATACATGTTTAATGATTGAAATTTTTTCATAAAATGATTAGTTAGAAAATTTTAATTTATACCAAACTTGATATGCATTATCTACATATGAATGGAGAATAATATATGACGGTTGAATTGTTAAAATATTATTTGTATAAAAAATTACAAGAATATGTAAAACCACTTGAATTTTTACTGGTGTAAGTCGATAACTAAGTATATATATACTATGATGTATGATTTAATGACTGCTTAACCCTTATTTAACATGTCTATTGACTGGTCTACTTTTTAACCATTTATTTTATATATATATACTTTTTTTTTACTTCCATATCTATTTTACGGTTCATGAAGATTAATCTTTTCGGGGATTAGTGGTTGCCCCTTTTAATAACGTTGTCTTCAAAATCCGGACTTACATTCTCTCTTGTAAATACAATGTACTTTATCAATACACCTAACATTTATTAGTTTATATTTACTTTCAGTTAGCATGAATTATTTATTATCTTTTACCATATAGTCTTAAGAATTTTATACATCTCAATGAACATGAAAAGAAAATCTTATACGTCTAAGCCTTTAGCATATGGTAAATTTCTCTATGTGATGTACATCTTATCATACATGTAGTCATTTACTAAGTTAATTAGTAAGAGGGGTGGAGCTATTGGCTGAACGTAGTCACCTTTCTATAAAAGCCACATAGCTTTCTCATACAACAACAAGAGAAAAAAAAGGAATCTTGGAACTTTTTCTTACCAACCATTTTAATGCTCTTAATTATTTAGTAATTTCTTTCTAAAAGGCAGGGATTTGCTTAAAACCTCAATTTTTTTTATTTACTTCCTTTCATACGAGTGTATATTATGATTCTTAATCTTTATTTTTTGATATAATACTTAAATTTATTTATAGTCCCTTCTCAATATTTAAAAAAAAATAATACGCTTCAACGCATTTGAACCTTTATCTTTTTGCATTGACAAAAATATCAATAAAAATTAAACTAAAACTCAATCAACAAATCTCGATTTTTTACTACAATAGTTAGTAAAATATTTTTCTTTTGTTGCTATTCTTGCTATATATCATGAGTACATCAGTCTTAGGATTATTTATGATATAAATAACCATAGCAAGCCCAAAAAGTTATTCCAGCAATTTATGCTACTTTATTAATATAAATAATATTACATATGAAGTGAGATTTGATAAATTGACTCTCTAATTAAAAGTAAAACTGTAAAATCTGAATAACAAAGTAACAGAAATATATATTGGAAGTAGGCAACACCATACTAATTGCCACTTGAGGTACACCTAAGTGACTTCAACAGAAAACCACTAATCACTCATCACCATATTTATTCATGGACAAGAGGTGGTGATCAATTTCATTTTTAATTATTTGATTCCCCCATACATTTTTTTTTAGCAAGGAGTGCTTAATTTAATTAGTTGCCGTTGCCTCTCCCACGGCCTCGTCCTGACCCAGCTCGAGAGCCAGCATAGGAACCGGCAGATGAACCAGCTTCCGAACCTGCACCAGACCCGGCTCGAGACCCAGCGTAAGAACCTGCGGATGAACCAGCTTCAGAACCTGCACCAGACCCACCAGATGAACTGGAGGATGATGCTGAACTAGATGAAGAGCTTGAACTAGAACCCCCTGAACCTGAACCGGAACCAGCCCCAGCTCCTGATCCTGAACCACTACCACCTCCCAAGCCAAGGCCTATCCCTGCTCCAACCCCAAGTCCTATGCCACCAAGATCCAGGCCGAGGTCTTTTCTCGCAACCCGGCTTTCAGATACAACCGCTGACATGGTAACAAGTAAAGCAATCATAAGAGCTGTAAAACTGAAAGAAGACATTTTCAACAACGTAGAACAAGAAACAAGGCACAAAGTGAAGAAGCCTTGGGGGAGCAATTTGGATGTAAATATGAGTGCAGTTGAACTCAGTACGAGCTTCTGGAATCAGGGGATGACCAGCATTGAGTAGTGGCGTTCAGGAGACACAGAGTTAAGCTATTTATAGTCTGAATGCGATCCATGTTAAGAGAGTAAGAGACTGTAAATTAGAGAGGAAATAATTAGTTTTAAAAAATACAAAGTGGAAATCATGATGTGTCATGTACAAGATTTTGCTGGGAGCAACCTTGTGGCTAAGAAAGCTGCCAAATTCCCAGGGATCTTAACTTCTTAAACTGGGTTTAAGACAGCTGTCTAAATGTCGCCGACCCATTATCCATAGTGGATGGAGCATTGATCAGTGCGGGCTTTTGTTTATGGATTACACTGTGAGTGGTGGCGGGGATATTTGATAATAATCAACTTTTACGGGCGGATGATTAAGTAGGGCGTTTTTTTCAAATGAAGTTAAGAGAAAGCAAACACCATTTTTGTAGGTTTTCCTAATGAACTGTCCTCATTAGAGATATAATGTTGATAGATGCATGGGCATCTAATTGTCAAAAATTTTTGTAATATATATGAGAAAATTGTTAATGTTAATAGTTGATTATTTTAATTATATTCGAATATAAAATTTACTATGAACATTACCAGAGGGCATTCGTTATGCACATTCCATTTCAAAAACGTAAATTTTCTCATGAGCCCTCGCCAATGTCATTCCTTAAAACTTCCTAATCATGGCGTGATGGTGAGTAAAGATGAGCACCTTTGTAACCATGGTTATTAGTATTGTACTACTATTTAGTTATTTGTTTTGATACATGGGAGGAGAGATATGGATATTTTCAATGCAACTCGATCTCTTATGCGTTAATGTTTTTAATTTTAGAAGGGATATATCTCAAAATTATACATGGATTATGGTTTAATGTATAATTATATACATAAACTTCGATTTTGTATAATTTTATACATGAAATTTTGATTTGATCTAATTTTTGTAAATTATTAACACAATTATTGATATAATATTATCTTATGTTTATATATTACATACATAAATAAATATATTTATCCAATATAAAAATAAATGATGTATTTATTTCTTTAAATGTGTATGATTAAATCAAAATTAAAGTTTCAAGTATACATTTGAACCACAATTAGAGTTTCATATATATAATTGCACGGAATTAAAGTTCATGTATATAATTGTACATTAAATCAAAGTTTATGTATAATTTTGAGATTTATCCCTTTTTAGAACAAAAAATTGTTGGCACTTGTCAATATTATACTATTATTAATTTTATAGATTTTTGGGAAAACTAATAGACATCACTATTGCATTTTTTCATCTTTAAATTATTTTGTATAAATTCAAGGGCAAAGCAAGGGAGATAGGTTGTTCCTTACCCCACTTTTCCCTAAACCATTAATTTTTTTTAAAAGGTTTAGAAATATTTCAATTTTTTTTACTCAATTAAACATATTTGTGAAAATACATTTAAGTAGTCCTTTTGATGAATGTTAATCATTAAAATTAATAGATCTTGGGAGACATTAATTTTGTTCTAGGTATCAGGATTTCACCTCTATTTGGAGGACTGTCCTAAGACAGCGGAAGAAAGAGAGAACATGAGAAAGCTTCCTTATGCTTTGACAGTGGGAAGTCTCATGTATGCTATGTTATGCACATGCCTAAATATTTGTTTTGCAATAGGGGTTGGTAAGTCGATATCAGACGAATCTAGGACCAAGACACTAGCAGCCAGTTAAGTATATGATCAAGTATTTACGGAGAACGAGGGATTATATGCTTGTGTGTTCTGGATGAGATCTTACTTTTATCGGATATATCGACTCTGATTTCCAAACTTGTCAAAGTTCAAGGAAATCGATATCAGGCCGTGTTTTGTCCTAGATAGCTGGTTCACAGTGTGAATAATCCCAAGTATGGTTGCACTGCTAACTTCACTATGGAGGGCCGAATATGAGGTATGAAAAAGCTATGACACTATAATAATGTGAATATAGCTCAGGCTCAAAGAAACAATATAAGGACAAAAAACATTGATACAAAGTTTTATAAGAGAGACGGTAGTGTTTGATGGAATAGTGAATATAGTAAAAATCACGTATGAAGACAAACGCTGGGGATTTGTTTTGCTAATAATCTACTAGCTAGAGAGAATTTTGGGAAACATATGGAGGGGTAGAAGAATGCGAAACATGCATCATTTACTTTACTAGGGCAAGTGGGAGACTGTTTGTAACACCCCTTACCTGAGTTTAACACTAGAACAGGATACGATGTGTTAAACACGTACAAGCTTACATTTCCTAAATATGAAATTTCACTCCAAATTAAAACTTTTCACAATACCTTAATGTTTCTACTAAGAGCCTATGAGGCCTCAGACATACTTTGCAATTGATTCGGGACAAATCCGTGCACTCTAGAAAACTTTATAAAATTTCAGGCAGACAGGGGCACATACCCATGTGGAAGGGTGACACATCCGTGTTCCTAGCCCGTGCGAATTTATTTTTCGATTCGAACCTACAGAGGTTTTCACAAAGCCTGGGACACGCCCGTGTCCATGGCCCGTGTCCCTCACACGACCATGACATGCCCGTGTACAAAAACCTTGACATTCTATTTCTGACGTCATCAACCAATTAAGGGCACACGGCCAAGGCACACGCCCGTGTGTTAGGCCGTGTCCTCCACACGACTAAGACACACGGCTGTGTCTCTACCCGTGTGTTTACTACTATGCATACTGACTTGTAAAATTGAGGTGCAAGGGACACACGGTCGGACTACACACCCTAGACACACACCCGTGTGTCTGCCCGTGTGGACAAAAATAAGGCTATTTACCAAGCCTTTTTTCCACCCTTACTTGCACCAACCTACAGAATATCAACCCAAACGAATCCAAGCATAACACATATAACCAAATCAACCATAACCATGAGAAATTTGCGTCAAATGCATTTAATAATAATCAATATTAGCCAACATTAATGGCCTATACAAAATGAATATCACATCCATCATATGAGCCAACACTTGTGGCTAAACTAACAAGACACTAAACAAAAGATTCAAGTCCCTATACATGCCAAAATTAAACATTTAAACTAGCTATACCAAAAGCTTCAGGTGATAGTGTGATCGATGCCTCCAACGTCCCTTGATCCGTGATACTATCTTGGCGGCATTATAAGAAAATGGAAAGGAAAGGGAGTAAGCATAAAGCTTAGTAAGTTACATATAAATAAGTAACAATATCAACCATGCATATTATCAATCAACACAACGTTCTTGAGTGAACATGGGTAAATATCACTACATGCTTATATATCACTAGTATAAACTAAAGATAATAACGTCCCAAAATCATTTCTTATCTAGAACTTACTCATGTCGTTCTTACCATCAATGCAACATAACTAGATTCATATCTTATGAATTTCGAATAAGAACTTGTACCACTCACAACATAATTATATCATTCCATATCATTATCGTAAGCTTTAAAATAACCCGTGAAACCATTTGGAATACTAAAGGATATTCGACAAGCTTTACACACGAGAGTGAATTGCCGATGCCATGTCCCAGGGATGGTCTTATACTGGCTCCTATAATGTGCCCGATGCCATGTTCCAAACATGATCTTACACTAGCGCACATATCAATGTCGATGCCATGTCCCGGACATGGTCTTACACTGGCTTTCATCTCAATACCGATGCCATGTTCCAAACATGGTTTTACACTAGCTCTCATATCGTGGCCGAAGCCATATGCCAGGCATGGTCTTACACTAGTGCACATATCACCCAAATGTTATGGCATGGATATCCAATCTATTCCTAGGTTCAACCGGGAATTTACCACATTAATTTCATCATGCATTATTCATAATCATATTCAACCATATTATGCAAAATTGATCATTCAACACATAATAACGATAAAGTTGCCTTACTTATGTACAACTTACCCCGATATACAAAAAGTGGACGACTAATTGGATTTAGTCTACTTGCTTGGCCTTCCCCCGTTCTAGGCCCGAA
Organism: Gossypium hirsutum; assembly: GCF_007990345.1. Taxonomy (NCBI): domain Eukaryota; kingdom Viridiplantae; phylum Streptophyta; class Magnoliopsida; order Malvales; family Malvaceae; genus Gossypium; species Gossypium hirsutum. Next base: position 46,798,398 of record NC_053431.1, on the reverse strand, counting down.
TTTTGTATTTCTTGATCTAAAATGATAAAAATTCACTAATTTAGTCATCATATAATCCATGCATTTCATAATTCATATTTTGGCAACATGACCATTTTGTCTCTAGACTTTCACAAAATTACTATTTTACCCTTAGGCTCGTAAATTAAATTTTATCAAATTTTCTCACTACCCAAGCCTAGCTGGATTCTTTTTATATTAGAAGCAGCCCATAATTCCTATTATTTCACACATTTATCACATAATTTATAACTTATGCAAAATGGTCCTTAGTTAGGGTTTCCATGAAAACTACTTCACAAAAGTTGTTTGTTTAACAACCAAGATTCATTTTCTTCCATAAAAATTCAGCAAAAAAACATGAATTCTCCCATGTAAAAACCCTAGACTCTCAACCATTTTACAAAATAGTTCCATCATTAGTTAGCTTATGCTACAAGGGCCTCAAAAGTACAAAAATCATCAAGAAAGACCATCAAAATCACTTACTTGCAAAGGTAAAGAGTTGCTGAAATTTCAAGCTTCTAGAACCCTTATTTTTGCTATTATTTTTTGGTGGGGAAGATGAGAGTTAATATCTTTTTTTCTCCTTATTTTATTTTATTTCTAGTCAAGTTAGTCACCAACATTTGACCTAACTTTGACCCTACAATATTTTTGTCTCCTTGATCAGACACTAGCATACTTATGGTCTATTTACTCAATAAAGACCCCTAATTTTGGTTCTCTAACTATTTGACACCTTTACCTAATGAAATAAAATTTTGTCCCTTATGTGATTTAGTCCTTTTTCACAATTAAGCATGCAATTGCTGAAATTATGTCACCAAAATTTTTATACAATCTTATAAAAATGCTATAACATATAAAATAATATTAAAAATAATTTCTTTGACCTCGGGTTAGTGGTTCCGAAACCACTGTTTCGACTAGGCTCAAAATCAGGCTGTTACACTGTTGGATCTGGTGCCCTAAGTGTAGTATTTTAGTCTAAGTGTACTATTCATGAATTACATTAATACTTTGTATATTGTACTCACATAGTTATTTGCACGCAAAGAAAAATGGAAGCAAATGTTGCTCACTGATTGTCTAATGTTTAACTAATATTATGCAGTATTACATGGTCGAATTGTAATATAGAAAGATAACCTATATTAGTAGACAAACCTAAACATATCATTGTCTAATTTAAAATGAGAAAATCGATTGAAAAACTAATATGTCATCTATCAAGGCCAATTGAGGAGATGTTTTTTCTTGGGCTTCGCAGTGGATGACTCCCAAAAAATAGAGATATAAATATCATTGACTAGATTGACAATACGTCGACTGGACCCAAGAAGAATAGATCCTGAATCTATTTATGAATTTATTTGCTTGAGACATTTATAGTGTGGCAAACCTAAATCCTAAGTGGATGGTAGAGTATGTATGTGTGACTCGTACACTTTAATGTAAGTAAAAGGTTGAGTTTGAATAGATAGGGAACCAAAAGTTGGCGCGTTGGGTGTATGACTTTTGCAGTACGTAGCTTCATTTACAATAGTGGAATTCATGGCCTGAGACATGGGTAAATGATATTCTCTCATTGGCATTATGTGGTTGATGAAAAGTAAACATAAACATAGGTGTTTTGTCTTTGTGATGAATAACTTAATTGCTATTCGATAATAATTTACTTTTCAAGAAAAAGAATGTAATGGTTACCATGATATGAAATATGATAATATTCGGAGAACAGATATTAACCTAAAGAGATTAAGGATATCTTATGAGGGTAATGTAACAACCCATTTTTCAGTGAAATCAGAACAGTGGTTTCGGGACCACAAATTTGACCTAAAATATATTTTATTTTTATTTTATCATATGACCCGTAATATGTTATAAATGACATGTGAAAATTTTGATATGAAAATTTTATTGATTAAGTGTTTAATTACAGGAAGGACTAAATCGTATAAAATGCGAAAGTTGAATTCTAATAGTTATAAGGATCAAATAGCTATGGAATTCAAAACTTAAGGTCCTTATATAGTAATTAGACCATTAAGAAAATTATGTAGATTTTTCTTGGTGACTCATCCATGAAATTATGGAAAAAGGGCAAGGACTGAATTGGAAATACCAAAATACTTAATTAATTAAAAGATGAAAAGAAATAAATCATCTTATTTTCATCATATTCAACCTAAAACACATGGAAACCCTAGGAAAGAGAAAATAAACTTTCAAGGCCTAATTGGGTAAGTTCTCTTGTCCCGTTTTTAGTAATTTTGGTATTTTTGAAACCGGGATAGCTTAATCTCTCTATTTGGGGGATTAATTTGAAAAGTTATCTAGGTATGAAAATGGGTCATGGATGTATTATGCTGGAAATGAGAAATTTATGGTAGAAAATGAAATATTATTGACAGGTAAACAACTTTTACAAAGCGATTTTTGATGAAGCATGATTTAGGGAATAAAATGAAAATTTCTAAAATTTTATGAAAAATTCTAAAATTTTATGAATACATGTGCAGGAAAATTTGAAATGGGGCTTTGGTTAGGCTTGGAATATGGAGTAATTTGCACAAGTTTCATTTTCCGAGCCTAGGGACGAAAATAGAATTTTTGAAAAAGTTAGGGGCAAAATGGTAATTTTTCCTAGGATATAAATTGAGTTCGTTTAAGTATGAATGCATGAAATTGATGATAAAATTCATTTATTTAGATCCAAAAAAACACAAACTCAAGGCTAGATCGAGGAAAAGGAAAGATTTTGGATTAGTAGACTTTTACACGAACAAGTGTCGAGGTAAGTGTAACAGCTCGATTTTGAGCCTAGTCAAAATAGTGGTTTTGGAACCACTAACTCGAGGTGAGAGAAATTATTTTTAATATTATTTTATGTGTTATAGCATGTTTATATGAGTGCACGAAAATTTTGGTGAAATAATTTTAGCGATTGCATGCTTAATTGCGAAAAAGGACTAAATCGCATAAGGGACAAAAGTTTTATTTCATTAGAGAAAGATGTAAAATAGCTAGATAACCAAAATTAAGGGTCTTTAAAGAGAAAATAGGCCTTTATTAATTCCATGGCTAGCCATAGGGACAGAGAAAATCAAAAAGTCAAAATTAGGTGAAATTTGGTGGCCTATTTTGACTAGTAATAAGATTAAAATAAAACAAAGACTTCATCTTTTTCATCCCTTCTATTACCACCAAAAATTTCAGTCATTTTAGGGGTTTTGGAGCTTTAAAATTTCAGCCACTCTTTACCCTTGTAAGTAAGTGATTTTGATGGCCTTTCTTGATAATTTTTGTACTTTTGGGACCTTTGTAGCATAAGCTAGCTAATGAGGGGACTATTTTGCAAAACGGTTGAAATTCTAGGGTTTTTCCATGAGATTATTCATGTTTTTTACTTAATTTTTATGGAAGAAAATGAACCTTGGTTGTTAAATAAACAACTTTTGTAAAAGGATTTTCATGAAAACCCTAACTAGGGACCATTTTGCATAAGTTATAAATTATGTGGTAAATGTGTGAAATAATTGAAATTGTGAGATGATATAGGCTTAAAGTAGTTTTGGCTAAGCTTGGTTAATGAGGAAATTTGATAAAAATCAATTTACGAGCCTAGGGGTAAAATTATAATTTTGTGAAAGTCTAGGGGCAAAATGATCATTTTGCCAAAATATGAATTATGAAATGCATTGATTAATATGATGATTAGATTAGTGAATTTTTATCATTTTAGATCAAGAAATAAAAAATCTGGGCCTAAACTGGAGGAAGGCCAAGCAAGTAGACTAAATCCAACTAGTCGCCCACTTTTTGTATACCGAGGTAAGTTGTACGTAAGTAAGACAACTTTATCGTTATTATGTGTTGAATGATTAATTTTGCTTAATATGGTTGAAATTGCTTATGAATGATGCATGATGAAATTTAATGTAGAAGAGTCCCGATTGAACCTAGGAATAGATTGGATATCCATGCCATGACATTTGGGTGATATGTGTGTTAGGGTAAGACCATGTCTGGGACATGGCATCGGCCACGATATAAGAGCCAGTGTAAGACCATGTTTGGAACCTCGCACCGGCAATGTAATGAGAGCCAGTGTAAGACCATGTCTGGGACATGGCATCAGCACTGATATGTGCACTAGTGTATGACCATGTCTGGGACATGGCATCGACCACATTATGGAGCCAGTGTAAGACCATGTCTGGGACATGGCATCGACATTGAGACAAGAGCTAGTGTAAGACCATGTCTGGACATGGCATTAGCCTCGACATGTGAGCCAGTGTAAGACCATGTTTGGAATATGGCATCGGCAATTCACCCTATTGTGTAAAGCTTGTCAGATATCCTATAGTATTCCAAATGGTTTCACGAGTTATTTTAAAGCTTATGACAATGATATGGAATGATATAATCATGTTGTGAGTGGTATAGGTTCTTATTCAGAACTCATGAGATATGAGTCTAGTTATGTTGCCTTGATGGTAAGTGTAACACCCCACACTTGAGTTACCTCACTTAAACACATGCATTCCAACGTTTTCGAATCATTAAGACTTGATCAAACTTAAAACTTTTTCAAACTTCACTTAAATTCCTTAACATGGGCCTACGAGGCCTCAAACGCCCATTCGAAACCATTTGGGACCAATTTAGGTCCTTAACCAACTTTAAAAAATTAACCTTTGAAAATAGGGCACACGCCCGTGTGGAAGGGTAACAAGCCCGTGTGGTCTTTATGACATGGCCATGCTGATGGCCTGTGTGACATACACGCCTAAGCATCTAGGGACATGCTCGTGTCCCACACCTGTGTGAATTTAATTCCAAATTCGAACATACAGGGGTTTTCACACGACCTGACACACACCCGTGTCTATGGCCCGTGTCCCTCACACGGCCATGGCACGCCCGTGTCTAAAACCCTTGACATTTTATTTCTGACGTCAGCATCCAATAAGGGGCATACAGCCAAGGCACACACCCGTGGCTAGAGGCCGTGTCCTCCACACAACTGAGACACACGGCCGTGTCTCTGCCTGTGTGTTTATTATTATGCATTCTGACTTACAAGTTTTATGTGAAGGGGACACATGGCTGGACTACACACCCATGGGGCTGACCATGTGTTACACACGGCCTAGACACACGCCCGTGTGTCTACCCGTGTGGACAATATAAGGCTATCTACCAAGCCTTTTGCCACCCTAAAACACCATCTAATGCCAACCAACATATCAAAGTCTAACTTAATATGATTTCTTAACCAAACAACCATAGATAAGGCCTATATACATTTCTTATATTCAACCATGCCAACAATTTCACATTCATGAAAGACAATTATCTATTTTCCATGGCCTTATACAAAATGAATCAAATGCTAAAGTAAGCCAACACATTTGGCCAATTAACAATGACACAAAACTCAAAAGTCAGGGTCCTATACATGCCATAATCAAAACAAGAAATCTAACTATACCAAGTGCTTCAGATGATAGTGTGGTTTATGCCTCCGACGTCCGATGATCTTCGAGCTAATTAGACGGCACTATAAGAAAATGGAAAGGAGAGAGAGTAAGCATAACGCTTAGTAAGTTGCACGTAATAAATATAACGACAACTTTACCATTCATCATCATTCTCTTAGTACTAAAGTAGGCATAAGCACAACTTACTCATCACTATCCAATACAATGCACATAGTATATATTGAGCTCACATCACAAACATTTCAAATAGGTACATGTACCACTCACAACATGGTTCTACTTTCCTCGTTTAACTTAAACTGTAACCCTCACTGTTGAACCACTTCGAGTGCTATTGGATATTCATTAAGCCTCAAACATAGGGTGTAATACCGATGCCATGTCCTAGACATGGTCTTACACTACCTCATCCATCAAGTCGATGCCATTCCCAAACATGGTCTTACACTGACTATCGAAATCGAGGCCGACGCCATGTCCCAGACATGGTCTTACACTGGCTCCCACATCTTCGTGCCGATGTCATGTCCCAGACATGGTCTTACACTGACACATCTCATAGCCGATGCATGTCCTAGACATGTCTTACACTAGCTCTCGTCTCAATGCCGATTCCATGTCCCAGACATGGTCTTACATTGGCTCTCATAATGTGGTCGATGCATGTCCCAAACATGCCTTACATTAGTGCACAAATGACCCAAATGTCATGGCACAAATATATGATTTGTTCTTAAGGTTCAATTGGGAGTTCTATTATCTCAACTATCATCATGTATTTTCATTACCACAATTAAGCAATCTATGCTATATCCATTTAAACACATATAATAACAATGTATTTGTATTATTTACATACAACTTAACTCGGTATACAAAATGTAGACGACAAATTTAGTTCAGTCCACTTGTTTTGCTTTTCCACTGTCCTGGCCCGAATTTTGTAATTCTTGATCTAAAATGATAGAAATTCATTCATTTCATCGGCATATTACTCTAGACACTCAAAAATTCATAATTGGGCAAAATGATCATTTTGCCCCTAGATTTTCACAAAATAACCATTTTACCCCTAGGTCCGAAAATCAATTTTTAACATATTTTCTCACTATCCAAGCCTAGCCGATTACTTTTTATACTAGAAGCAGTCCAAAATTTTCAATATTTCACACATTTATCACCTATTTTATAACTTATGCAAAATGGTCCTTTTTAGGATTTTCATGAGAAATCTCTTCACAAAAGTTGTTTATTTCACAACCATGATTCATTTTATTCCATAAAATTTTAGAAAAAAACATGTCTATTATCATGGAAAAACCCTACACTTTCAACCATTTTGCAAAATAGTCCCATTGTTAGAAAGCTCAAGATACAAGGATCTTAAAAGTACAAAAATATTCAAGAACAACCCTCAAAATCACTTACTTTTAGAGAGACTAAGTGGCTGAAATTCAAGCTTCAAAAACTCCTCTAATGGATGATTTTTTTAGTGGAAGAAGGAAAGTAAAAAGAGATGACAACATTTTTCTTTTATTTTATTTCTAGACAACATTAAGTTATCAATTTACCTAAGCCTTTGACTAGATAAATTTTCTTGTCTCATGGTCGGCCAAGCTAAAATCCAAGGGTCTATTTGCCCTTTAAAGACCCCCAATTTAAGTTTCATGGAAATTTAACACGCTTAGCTATCAATTCAAGACTTTTGAACTTTATGCAATTTAGTCCTTTTTTGCGATTAAGCTCACAAACGCTAAAATTACTTCACCAAAACTTTCATGCACTAAAATAAACATGCTATAACTCTAAAATAATAATAAAATAATTTCTATAACTTTGGATTGGTGGTCTCGAAACCACTATTCTGACTAAGTCCAAAATCGGCATGAGTAAGTTTTAACTATGAAAATGATTTTGGGACGATATTGTAATCGTTGGCTTATACTTGTGATATATAAGCATGTAGTGATATTTACCTTTGTTCACTCAAGAATGTTGTGTTGAATTATAATATGCATGGTTGATGTTGTTACCTATTTATATGCAACTTACTAAGCTTTATGCTTACTCATTCTCTTTCCATCTTTTTATAGTGTCGCCAAGCTAGTATCGGGGATCAAGGGACGTCAGAGACATCGATCACACTATCACCTGAAGCTTTTGGTATAGTTAGTTTAAATGTTTTGATTGTGGCATGTATAGAGACTTGAATCTTTTGTTTAGTGTCTTGTTAGTTTAGCCACAAATGTTGGCTCATATGATGGATGTGATACTCATTTTGTATAGGCCATTAATGTTAGCTAATATTGATTATTATTAAATGCATTTGATGCAAATTTCTCATGGTTTTTGTTGTTTTGGTTATATGGTTATGCTTGGATTGGTTTTGGTTGATGTCATGTAGGTTGATACAAGTAAGGGTGGAAAAGAAAAAAGGGGGGCTTGATAAATAGCCTTGTTTTTGTCCACACGGGCTTGTGTTTAGACCGTGTGTGACACACAGCATGCCCCATGGACGTGTGGTAAGGTTGTGTGCCCCCTGTACCTAAAAGTTTGCAAAACAGAATGCCCAGTAGTAACCACATTGACGGAGACACGGCTGTGTGTCCCGACCGTGTGGAGGATATGGCCTAGTACACGGGCGTGTACCATGACCTTGTGCCCTTAAGGAGTTGCTGATGTTAGAAATAGAATGTCAAGGTTTTTGCACATGTGCTAAGACACGGGCCTGTCATGGCCATGTGGGGGACACGGGTCATGGACAGAGGCGTGTGCCAAGCTGTGTGAAAACCTCTGTAGGTTTGAATCAAAAAATAAATTAGCACGGGCTAAGGACACGGGCTAGGGACACGGGCGTGTCCCAATATGTTCAGGCTGTGTGAGCCACACGGGCCTTCAACATTCCTATGTTAAGAAGACACACGGGTGTGTCGCCCTTCCACATGGGCGTGTGCCCCTATCTGCTTGAAATTTTATAAAGTTTTCTGGAGTGCACAAATTAGTCCCAAATCAATTCCAAAATGTGTCCGAGGCCTTACAGGCCTATAGTAGAAACATTAAGGTATTTTGAAAAGTTTTAATTTGGAGCAAAATTTCATATCTAGGAAATGTATGTTTGCATGTGTTTTATGATCGGTAGCACCTCATACCTTGTCCCGGCATCGGGTATAGGTAAGGGGTGTTACATTTAGTGGTATCAGAGCTATAGTTTAGTCGATTCTCGAACTAACCTAACATGAGTATGAGTCTAGCTATACATACCATAAATACATTGTGATAGTGTGACGACTATTGATGATTTTAAATTGTGTTTTCATATAGTAAATGGATCCCGACGGAGCAATGGCAAATGATGTAGAGAGTAATGCGCCGACTCCCAATGAAGGGACCACGCCAGTAGAGAGCGGGCTCGTGACAATGAGTCAAGACGGAGGGGCTAAAGAAGCCTACCTTCATATTATGGATGCCTGGTATTCAGATTTTATTTGTGTAAATCCAAACACTCCACCTCCCCCACTCCCTCCAATCCCTCAACCTAACCGCATAGTGCCCCAAGCATTGGAGATGTTAAGGAGGGAGAAACCTCCGGTTGACAGAATTAGGAAGTAAGGGGCTTAGGAATTTAGAGCGAACATAGATGATGACCTCGAGAGGGCGGAGTTCTGGCTAGAAAATACCATTAGGGTATTCAACGAGTTGTCTTGTACCTCTGAGGAGTACATGGAGTGTGTTGTGTCACTCTTGTGAGACTCGGCATACCAGTGGTGGAAGACCTTTGTGTCGGTTGTACCAAGGGAAATGGTTACATGGGAGTTCTTCCAAGAGGAATTCTGAAAGAAGTATATTAGACAGAGGTTTATAGATTAGACGAGGAAGGAATTTCTAGAACTGAAGCAAGGTCAAATGGCAATAACATAGTATGAGTGTGAGTTCGTAAGGCTCAGCAAATACACTAGGGAGTGCGTATCTACCGAAGCCATCATGTGCAAGAGATTTGAGGATGGATTGAACAAAGACATCGGATATTAGTTGGTATCTTAGAATTAAGGGAGTTTTTGGTGCTTGTCGAGAGAGCTTGCAAGGTAGAAGAATTGGTCAAGGAGTAGAGAAAAGCTAATAACAAGTCTCGTGACTCAGAAAAGACATATGGGAAAATCATTTTAGGCCTCGTCCAAGCAATCAAGGGAGTTCATGACTCGGTCGAATGCTTTAGTGGGATTCTCGAGTAGAAACAAGAATAAGCAGTACACGGCGTCTAAGACTCAAACCACTTCTATCGCGAGTGCTGGTAGTGCTCAACTGAACAGACCAAAATGTCCACAGTGTGGTAGACACCGTTTTGGTGAATACCGAGGGAATGACAGAGGCTGCTTCAAATGTGGGTCGTTAGACCATTTCATTCAGAACTATCTTGAAATGGGTGAGAAAGACGAAAAGCAAGATGTAAGAGCGAGTAAGGCTCTTTCGAGGGGTAGGCCACAGAAGAACCTAGGAAGAGGGACTGGCAGTAGAGGTGTATCTAGAGATTCCGCAATAAGGTCTAAAGGCAGAGCACTTGCAAGAACTTTTGCCATTCGCGCTCTCGAAGAGGCGTCGTCACTAGATGTGATCATGGGTACCTTTTCTCTTCATGATATTTCTATTGTTGCTTTGATTGATCTGGGGTCTACCCATTTGTATGCTTGTGTGAAACTGGTGTCTAGCATGAATATGCCTATCGAGTCTACAGAATTTTTGGTAAAAGTGTCAAACCCGTTAGGCAAGCATGTGTTAGTTGACAAAGTGTGTAGAAGCTGTCCTTTGATGATTAGAGGTCGTTGGTTTTCAGCTAACCTCATGTTATTGCCGTTTGATGAATTTGACGTTATCCTTGGTATGGATTGGTTGTCTACCCATCATGTTATAGTAAATTGTGGAAAGAAATTCATTGAACTAAAATGTGAAAATGGGGATATTCTTCGGGTTGAATCAGGTGAATCGGGTAGTTTACCTGTAGTGATTTCTTCTATGACTGCTATGAAATTCATGAGAAAAGGGTATGAGTCTTATCTAGCCTTTGTGTTGAATACCCAAGCGTTGGAGGTAAAGATTGAGTTAGTGCTAGTGGTATGTGAGTTTTTAGATGTGTTTTCGGAAGAGTTGCCTAGACTTTCTCCAGCTAAGGAAGTCAAATTTGGTTTCGAGTTAGTCCCTGGTACTGCACCTATATCGATTGCCCCGTATAGGATGGCACCATTGGAGTTAAAAGAATTGAAGGCTCATCTACAAAAGTTAACGGATAAGGGTTTTGCAAGACCGAGCTATTCCCCGTGGGGTGCTCCTGTACTTTTTGTGAAAAAGAAAGACGGATTAATGAGGTTATGTATAGACTACAGACAGCTCAACAAGGTAACGATAAAGAATAAGTATCCCTTGCCAAAGATCGATGATTTGTTTGATCAATTAAAGGGAGCCACAGTGTTTTCTAAGATAGACCTGAGGTCCTTTTATTACTAGTTGAGAGTTAAGGAATAGGATGTGCCGAAAACCGTATTTCGAATGAGGTATGGGTAGTATGAATTTCTCGTTATGCCCTTTGGCTTAACAAATGCTCCCGCCGTATTTATGGATTTAATGAATCGTATTTTTTGACCGTGCTTAGATAAATTTGTTGTGGTTTTTATTGATGATATATTAATTAATTCTCGTGATGAGAGTGAGCACGCGAAGCATTTGAGAACTATTTTGTAGACTTTAAAAGATAAGCAGTTGTATGCCAAGTTCAGTAAAAGTGAGTTTTGGCTCTGAGAGGTTGGATTCCTAGGACACATCGTGTTGGGTGATGGGATTAGAATTGACTCGAGTAAGATCTCGGCTATTGTTAAGTGAAAACCGTCGAGGAATGTATCAGAGATTAGAAGCTTTCTAGGCTTAGCGGGTTACTATACAAGATTCGTTAAAGGATTCTCCATGTTTACTACTCTAATGATGAGGTTGCTATAGAAGGACGTCAAGTTCGAATGGACAGAAAAATGCCAACAGAGTTTTGAGAAACTTAAGACATTGTTGACTGAAGCCCCAATTTTAGTGCAGCTAGAACAGGGAAAAGAACTCGTAGTGTATAACGATGCATCCTTGAATGGAATAGGATGCATGCTCATGCAAGAAGGCAAGGTGATAGCATATGCCTTGAGACAACTGAAGCCGCGTGAGAAAAATTATCCAACTCATGATTTAGAATTAGCATCCATAGTGTTCGCACTAAAGATTTGGAGACACCACTTGTATGGCGAGAGATGCAAAGTATTCACCGACCATAAAAGCCTAAAGTACTTGATGACTCAAAAGGATTTGAATCTACGACAACGAACGTAGCTGAAGTTGATTAAAGATTACAAGTTAGAAATTGACTATCACTTGGGAAATGAAAATGTGGTCGCAAATGAATTAAGTAGGAAGTAGTTATTTGCCTTGAGAGCTATGAATACTTAGTTGTTTGTAATCGAGGATGGTTCGATTCTACCAGAGTTGAGAGCTAGACCTATGTTTCTTCAAGAGATTAGTGAAACACAGAAGAGTGATAAAGATTTGCAAGCCAAGATGACTCAGTGTGAGACAGTTGACAAATTAGATTTTTGGGTTAGTACTGACGGTTGTTTGATGGTTTGAGATTGGGTCTGTGTACCTAGAGATGATGAGCTTATTGGGAAAGTTTTTTACGAGGCACATAGTGGTTGTCTATCAATCCATCCAGGTAGTACTAAGATGTATAATGACTTGAAGAGATTTTATTGGTGGCCGGGTATGAAAAGAGACATCTTAGAGTTTGTGTCGAAATGTTTAATTTTCCAGCAATTGAAAGCCGAGCACCAAGTACCTTCGGGTTTACTTCAGCCCATGATGGTTCTCGAGTGGAAATGGGATCAAATTACCATGGATTTTGTGATAGGATTGCCGTTGTCAGTAAGAAAGAAAAATGCTGTGTGGGTCATAATTGATTGATTAACGAAATTAGCTTACTTTGTTCCAGTACGTACTAATTACTCGCTTGATAAGTTAGCGAGTTGTATGTTTCTGAAATTGTAAGACTTCACAGAGTACCCTTGTCGATTATTTCGGATAGAGATCCGAGGTTTACATTGTGGTTTTGGAAAAAGTTACAAGAAGCTTTGGGGACAAAATTGAATTTTAGCACGGATTCTCACCCGCAAACTAACGGTCAGTCAGAAAGAGTAATCCAGATTCTTGAAAACATGCTGTGGTGTTGTGTCCTTGAATTCCAAGGTAGTTGGGAAAAGTATTTACCGCTAGTAAGAATGGCATGAGTAAGTTCTAGCTATAAAAATGATTTTGGGATGATATTGTAATCGTTGGCTTATACTTGTGATATATAAGCATGTAGTGATATTTACCTTTGTTCACTCAAGAATGTTGTGTTGAATTATAATATTGATGGTTGATGTTGTTACTTATTTATATGAAACTTACTAAGCTTTATGCTTACTCATTCTCTTTCCATCTTCTTATAGTGCCGCTAAGCTAGTATCAAGGATCAAGGGACGTCGGAGGCATCGATCACAATATCACCTGAAGCTTTTGGTATAACTAGTTTAAATGTTTTGATTGTGGCATGTATAGGGACTTGAATCTTTTGTTTAGTGTCTTGTTAGTTTAGCTACAAGTGTTGGCTCATATGATGGATATGATATGCATTTTGTATAGGCCATTAATGTTGGCTAATATTGATTATTATTAAATGCATTTGATGCAAATTTGTCATGGTTGTGGTTGTTTTGGTTATATGGGTTATGCTTGGATTGGTTTTGGTTGATGTCATGTAGGTGGTGCAAGTAAAAGTGGCAAAAAAAAAAGAAATGAAAAAGGGGGGCTTGATAAATAGCCTTGTTTTTGTCTACACGGGCAGACACACGGGCGTGTGTCTAGACCGTGTGTGAGACACGGCTTTCCCGATGGGCATGTGGTAAGCCCATGTGTCCTCTGCACCTAAAAGTTGGCAAAACAGAATGCCCAATAGTAACCACATGGGCGGAGACACAGTTATGTGTCCCAACCGTGTGGAGGACACGGCCTAGTACACAGGCATGTACCATGGCTGTGTATCCTTAAGGAGTTGCTGACGTCAGAAATAGAATGTCAAGGTTTTTGCAAACAGGCTAAGACATAGGCGTGTCATAGCCGTGTAGGGGACTCGAGTCATGGACACGAGCGTATGCCAAGCCGTGTGAAAACCCCTGTAGGTTCGAATCAAAAAATAAATTTGTACAGGCTAGGGAACGGGCATGTCCCGATATGTTTAGGCTGTGTGAGCCACATGGGCCTTCAACATGCCCATGTTAAGAAGACAAACGGGCGTGTCACCCTTCCACATGGGCGTGTGCCCTTGTCTGCTTGAAATTTTATAAAGTTTTCTAGAGTGCACAGATTAGTCCCGAGTTAATTCCAAAATGTGTCCGAGGCCTCATAGGCCCATGTAGAAACATTAAGGTATTGTGAAAAGTTTTAATTTGGAGCGAAATTTCATATCTAAGAAATGTATGTTTACATGTGTTTGATGATCGGTAGTGCCTCATACCCTGTCCTGACGTCGAGTACGGGTAAATGGTGTTATAGTAAGTTTGTGTAACTTAATCGGATATGCAATTAGGTTAATTTAATGTTATATTGTATATAATATGATTTATATAATGAGCCTTATATGTATGTTATGATGGAAAAGTTATACGTGCTTGAAATGGTGATAAAAGGGTTAAGTCTGGATTAAATGTTGAATTCCGATGATTATATGCGCTTTCTCGAAACTAATAAGGTCCTGCATTTGCTGCGGACAAGATTTAGCTCGGACGAGTAATCTCATTGACCTTGTTATAAAAAGGATTTAGCCTGGACGGGTAATCCCGATGTAATACCTCTCAAGCATACGTTATGGTTTGGGTTTAGCCTGGACTGGTAATCCTAATTGAGCTCCCTAGAGCATACATTGTACAAAGGATTTAGCCTGAACTGGTAATCCTGTTAAACAATATGTGGCTCGAGAGAGTGTCTCTTGGTTAAGTTCCCTAATAGGTACCCTTGAATAAGAAATTGACGAATTGTTGAATCATACACTTCGAGTGTATTGCTTGAGCATTCATTGGAATTGAATGATTCAATGGACATATAACTCTTGACTTGGCATGAAAACCTTGAGATGAAATAGTAATGACTAGATAGAATATTGCTTGATGAGTTCATCTATGTTACTTGATTTATATGAAGATTTTGGTGACTAACATATTTGATTGAATGTATGTGCTTAGGAAAATTTAGCCAAATGGATGGAAATATGATATTGTATGTTTAGACTTAATAATCAAGATTGGTAAGTCTAATTCCCGTTATACAAACTTACTAAGCATGTAATGTTTACTCCTCTTATTTTTTTCCCTGTCTTATAGTATTCAGAAGGTCGTGAAGGTTGGAAGATAGTTGGAGTATCGTCACACTATCAATTAGCTATCTTGGGTATATATAGTAAAATCATTTTGGTATAATGCCATGTATAAGACAACTTGGCCAATGGTGGCTTGAAATGTTATTTTGTAACCTAGCCATTGGAATGGCTAGTGATGGTTCATTTTGGGTATGATTTAGTAAGCTATTGTGATATATATATATACACATGTGTTATGCTAAGTTCATGTGATTAAATGTTGTTAATACCTAAGTTAAGCTAAGGTAAGTTTATAACCATGTATGCATGAAAAGGTATGCCTTGATGAATGATGAAATTGCCAAATTGAATACTTGAAATGGTTGGAATTGGTTGAGTGTTTCATGTACAGGTTTTTGGGTGAGAAATGAAGCTAGGAAATGACTCTATTTTGCCCATACGGGCAGACACACGGGCATGTGTCTAGACGTGTGTGACACACAGCCTAGTGACATAGATATGTGGTTAGGCCGTGTGTCCCTTGCACCTTAATTTTGAGAAACAAAATGCTCAGAATTGGGCACACGAGCAGAGACACGGGTGTGTGTGCCACACGGCCTAGAACACGGGCGTGTGTCTTGGCCATGTGAAACCTGCACCTAATTCGAATTAAATTAATTAACCACACGGCCTAGCACACAGGCATGTGACTTGGCTGTGTGATCTTAATTTGTTCATGAGTTACAAATCAGAGAGTTACATGGGGTCAGGACACGGGCATGTGTGACCACACGGCCTGCCCACACGGGCGTGTACCATATTCACACGGGCATGTGACCCTTATATAGTGGAAAATTTTCTAAGTTATGTAAAAATTTCAAAAGTTCTCGGTTTAGTCCCGAACCACTTCCAAAGTATGTTTTGGGCCTCGTAGGCTCGTATTAGGGACTTTATGATTTATTACAAATAGTTTTAATTTGGATGTAAATTTATGGGTTAGAATGTACGATTGCTAGTTATGTGAGTCGGTAATGCCTCGTACCCTGTTCCGGAATCGAATACGCCCAAGGGTGTTACAAGTAAACATTTATGACATTGTCATTTGACGAGCACTAAGTAGTTGCTTTCGTAATGGTATGTCGTTAGGGAGAGCTCAGGCACGATATTATAGTGGAATGACTTCGTGACTAAATGAGTTTATAATTAATAGGAGAAAAGCCAGAACTTAATTATAAATCATTTGAGCCCCTAGTTACATATGCTCAATCGGTCCCTCTGCTAGCTTGTTGAAACCAAAAATGAATTGTATGTTTGAATAGAAATGAAAGGAATGATGATTTGCCACTATTCGTTGTGGAAAATTAAGGTCTTTATGGCACTTAATGAGCTTGTTTTATAGCATTTTTATATGTTTTTATTTTCTTTTCAGCTTTTACTGCTTGATGTTTAATTTATGCAATATAAACATTTTTATGAAATTTTGAGTTATGTTATGACCTAACGGGCCAAAATGGGCATAGGGATAATCTAACGGCTCCATTTATTATGTAGGGCACTATTTTCGAACTTAGATGATGAGGGGCGATTGCAGGTTGCGACATTGGGAAGCGGTGTCACAACACCAAACTTCAAAGCCAAAATACCTAAAAAATGAAGGTAGTGTTGCAACATCGGTCTTGCGGTGTCGTGGCATTAGTGACGAGCATGAACTCTTAATCAAGAATATTTTAGTCGTCCCAATATATCTTAATCAAAATTTTGGGCTGTTTAGCAATCCTAATTAGGTTTGAGCATAAACTCTATAAATAGGAATGTTAAGTCTTATTTGAGGAGGCTTGGCCAAGTGATTAAATTTAGTAATTTAGGGTTTTTAGTTTAGTTTTATTTTCTTTTCAGTTTAGTCCATTTTATACTTTTGTTACTGGTTCAACATCGATTTGATTTCAATCCAAGATTTCAATATATTAGTTTTTCATTATTTTGGTGTTGATTTCAATTGCAATCGAGGTAATCTTCAGTACTGTTAAACAAGGTTTCACTTTCGAGCTTCAATTGATATAAAAAATGGATTTGTTTCTATCACCTTACTTTTATTTAATATTCGATTTTTCATGTTAAATATGAGTTTAGGAATTATTGTATTTAGATGCACGAGTACTTAATTTTTTTAGGGAGTTTAATGAACAAATGTGTAACTAATTAATGAATGACGATGGTTGAAATCCAGGTTAGTTGGTTTAAATTATGTGTGTTTAAGCCCTAGGAGGTGAAGTAATTTTGGATAAACGAAAACGAGAGATAAGTTTACTTAGCACCTCATAATTTATCCTAGTCAAGAAAGTGAGGTCGAGGGTAAGGGTGTATTGGTCGATTAGTTAATTAGTTAGAGGCCGAGGGGTAATAAATATTTAAGTAATAACTAACTCAATAAAATCTGAGTTTTGAAGTTAATTAGGATCATTGAAGTGAGTTAAGCTCCTACCTATTTTATTAGATTATTTTCAATTATTAAATTGGTTGATTTTTAGTTTAACTAATTTTTGGTTAATTATATTAATTGATGTTAATTTGTTCTTTCATAATATAATTTTAAATTAGTACTATTTAGACTTATTAGTATAGAGAATTAATTTTGGTTTAATTCAACCTTTATAACATCCTAGAATAGGGTCTAAAAGTTTGAGCCTGTCAAGCTGGGGTCACCAGTGGGTTAGGCGAAGCCAGGCTTTCCAGTGGATTAGCAATCTATGATTGCCAGACGGTTGGCAAAGCAAGGATCATTAGTGGGCCTGGCGAGCTAGATCACCAATGGGCCTGGTGAGTTGTTATCGCTGTTTTGGGACAAGAGTCAAAAGTAGGAGTAGTCAAAGGATAATTATACCAAAATTAGGAAGTCAACTTATTTTCCTCTTCAAAACAAAATTCATGCATGTAATTCTTTCCTACTTCTACTATGACTAGGGTATCCTAAAGACATTAAAACATTAAATGCCTATAAATTAAGCCTTTTCCATTAGAAATTTCATATTCTGTTAAGCAACCAAACTCTTTGAAATTCTTCATCGATTATTTTGTTATCAAGTTCTAAGAAAACAAGAAGCCATAACTTAGCTCTTAGGATTCAAGGTAAGATTTTTGTTTCTCTATTGTGTTAGAAGTAATTAAGAAAAGTTCACAACAAAGGAAACTAGGTTCGTCAAAAGACTAGGATGTGCAAATCTAGGTCTGCTTGTGTTTATGTATGAGTTTTAATGTGCTTTGTCTGTTAGTGACTTATGCATGTTTGTGAAATTATGAACCTGGTAGAACCGTCCATGTAATACCTCATATCCGTAACCTACGCTGGAGTAGAATACGAGGAATTACCTAACTCGATCTCATGCACACAAGCATTCACAAGCCACCCAGACTCGGTCTAATTTAAAAAATTTTCAATTTCTACTTTAAACCTCTTGTGATGGGCCTACGAGCCCCTAATTGACCATTCAGAACTATTAGGGATCAACCCGGGCCCTTAAAATATGTATAGAAAATTTGATTTTGAAACAAGGCACACGCCCGTGTGGAAGGACAACACGCCCGAGTGGCCATTTCAACATGGGTGTGTTGATGGCCTGTGTGGCACATACAGCCTAAGCAATACAGGGACACGCCCATGTTCTCCACTCGTGTGGAATTAATTCTAATTGTACACCTACAGGGGTTTTCACACGGCCTGGCACATGCCCGTGTCCCTGGCCCGTGTGCTTCACAAGGACATGACACGCCTGTGTCCTAGCCCGTGTGTAAAAATATGGACATTTTATTTCTGATGTCAACATCCCCAAAATGCCACATGGCCAAGGCACACGCCCATGTGCTAGGCCGTGTCCATCACACGGCTGAGACACATGACTGTGTCTTTGCCCGTGAGTTTACTATCATGCATATGGACTTGGAATTTCTACGTGCAAGGGACACACGGTCAGACCACACGCCTATTGGGCAGACAGTGTGTCCCACACGGTCTAGACACACGCCCGTGTGTCTACCCATGTGGACAATATAAGGCTATTTACCAAGCCCATTTTCCATCCTTACTTATGCAACCTATACAAAGACAACCAAACCAATACAAGGATAACTTATTTAAACCAATTAGCCACAATAGGAAACATTCCAATAATGCATTTTATTCATCTATGAAAATACATCTTTACATATAGATCAACATGAAAATTTGCCATCATTCAAGGCTTAATACAAAATGAAGGGTTTCCAACCCAAGCCAACACATTTGGCCAATTCTCAATGACACAAAAATAGTAAAGTCTAAGCCCTATACATGCCATATTCAAAAATATAAATCAAACTATACCGAATGCTTCGATTGATAGTGTGATCAATATCTCTGACTTCAATTGATTCTTGAGCTAGATATGCGGCACTATAAGAAAATGGAAAAGGAGAGGGAGTAAGCATAAAGCTTAGTGAGTTGCATATAAATAATTATACAACAATACTTTACCATTCATCAACAAGTATCATAATACACAAGTGGGCATAAGCAAAACCTACTCATCAATAATCAATACACATCATATAGCATGTAATGTGGCTTACATTTTATACATACCAAATAGGTACCTGTATCACTCACAACAAGGTTATACTTTCCTCATTAACTAGAAATCAAAACTTTCACCATTGAACCATAGCCTCAAATGTGGGGTAAGGTGCCGATGCCATGTCCCAGACATGGTCTTACACTGACTATCATCTCGTAGCCGATGCATGTTCCAGACATGACTTACACTGGCTTACGTCTCGAGGCCGATGCATGTCTTAGAACTGTCTTGCACTAGCATTCATCTCGATACCGATGCCATGTCCCAGACATGGTCTTACACTGGCTCTCATAGTATGGTCGATGCATGTCCCAGACATGTCTTACACTAGCTCACAATAACCCCATGTCATGGCATGAATATTCGATTTATTTCCTAGGTTCAAACGGGAACTCTGCTATCTCTATTGTCATCATGCTTTCTCAATTCCACAATCAATCAATTCATACTATATTAAATTCAAGTACAATTCAACACATACATTAATAATGTAGTTGTATTATTCACATACAACTTACCTCGGATTACAAAATGTGGCGACTAGTCGATTTAGTCGGTTTGCTTGGCTTTCCCTCAGTGTAGGTTCAGATTCGGTATTTCTTGATCTATAATATCAAAATGCACTTATTTAGTCACTAAATAAAATTAAGCAATCGAGAATTCATATCTTTAGTAAAATGATCATTTTGCTCTTAGGCCTGAAAATCAATTTTTATCGAATTTCTTCAATCTTAAGCCTAGACGAACCCATTTCACTCTTATAGCAACTCCAAATTCTCACTATTTCACATATTTAACATCCATTTTACAACTTGTGCAAAATGGTCCCTTTAGGTGTTTTCATGCTAACACCTTTCACAAAAGTTGGTTATAAGACCCCCATGTAACACCCCTTACCCGTATCCGACGCCGAAACTGAGTACGAGGTATTACCAGATCATAATACATACCATTAAATAAAATCGAGACAAAAATATGGCATCCAATTAGATCATGAATCATTATAACATATGCCTTTAACAATATTAGCCAATTTCAATGGCTTTGCACAAAATAATCTATCAAATACTGTAACTAATATTTTATACCTAGGCAATTATGATACGTAACAAAATAACTAAGCCTACTATACATGCCATAATTCAAAATGTTTTGTTCTAGTACCAAAAGTACTGATAGTGCGAGCAGATCTTCAACGATCTCTAACTCCTGTGCTTGCTGGATGACACTATAAGACAGAAGAGAGAAAAGGAAGTAAGCTTATAGCGTAGTAAGTAAGTATATAAATAATAATTAAGGAATCTAATATGTTTACAAAATAACTAAAGTATATCTATTTTTAATTTCACTATTTACTCCAATTTGGTCAAGTTGTCTCTCTTGCGTCATGTTCACTGAATAAATCATAACTCGAGTTACGAAACTCGAAATTTAAATCCTTAAAATTTTCCTGAAACTAGAATCATATTAATTATTACTAAATGTTTTCTAGAATTTTTGATCCATCCAATTAGTACAGTTTATTAGTTAAAGTTTCCTCTATTATACAGCTCAACTGATCTGACCTCTGTTCACTACGAATTGATTTTCTCCTAGTACAAAAGTCACATAGCCATAAAATTTGTTTCCTTTAAATCTAGACTCAATAAGGAATCTAGGAATATAAACTATATTTCTTAATTATTTTTTTTACAATTTTTAACAATTTTTCAAAGTCAGAACAGGGGATCACGTAGTCATTCTGAACAAGTCTCACAAAAATATAAATATCGCAAAATATAGGTTTTCTTTACTTGCTCTAGTTCTTTTTCATGAAAATAGACTCATTAAGATTTAATTTCATATCTCATTCAACCTCTAATTAAATTCCTACTATTTTTTGTGATTTTTCAAATTCACGTTACTGCAACTATCCAAAACAGTTTTATTGCTAATTCACTCTTTCACACTTTCTTTGTATTAACCTCATTTTAGCATGCATATCACAATTCATTTTCACCACATTTCATACATCACAAGTATAGGTTCATGATTACAATGTCACCATAAAATCATCCCGTTGAACACTTCGGATCAATCCTCAATACTTGGTGGTTTCAGCACATAGCTCCACCCATCATATTTCATATAGTTCAGCTCTCTTTTACACATGGTGAACACTTAGTACTACCCATGTGACCTAGCCAGTTTATCTCGTAGCTCTCTTGTCTACATGGTGTCCTTCACTTGGAACCACACATGCGACCTAGCTATATTTATCTTGTGACAGCCCTAATTTGACCCTAGTCGAAAAGTGGTTTCGGGACCATAGAACCGAGTCATAAAAATAATTAACCGTTATATTCTACATTTATTATATGTGTAAATGCATGTGTGAAAGTTTCATGCTTTGATTTTGTTATTTGTATGTGAAATTTATAAGATAGGACTCATGTGATAAGACTTGAAAATATGATAGGTAAATTTTAAAGTGCCAAATAATGCATGAATTATTAACATGAGGGACTTGCATGTCAAATGGACCAATTTTAGTTTAGTGGCCAGCCATAATGATGGTTGATGGATAATATATGTTTTATTTAAGTATTATAATTAGTAATGGCTTTATTTTTGAAATAAAAATAATTAGAAAAATAAGAAAAGATGATAAAATAATGGATGTTCATCTTTCTTTCTTCATTGCCGAATTTGGGAAAGAAAAATATTGAAGAAGAAGCCAAGGCATTCGGCCATGGTTATCTCCATTTAAAGGTTTGTAATGTAATTTTTTTATGTAATTGATTATGACATTAAATTGATAAATACATAGCATAGTTAACCCATGGTTTAAATTCATGAATCAATGAACAAGTATCCATTCGGCAAGTGCTAAATTTGTGTTATTTTGATAAGTTTTTGGGAAGATGTTAGTTATATGTTAAGTAGTTTAAATGATGGTTGAATAAGTTGAATTCATGGTTGAAAGGTATGAATTGAAATTGTCGTATGTATGTATATGCATTTTGGAAAGAAAATTTTGTTGTTAATTGAGTTTTTTTTATATATATATGCACATTCGGTCATGGGGGGATAAGATGAATTTAAAATGTTAAAGATTGTTTCTAAGATTTGTTAAATTGTTGTGGTCATTGCCGAATATATGTTTAGTTAAAGAAAAATTTTATAGTGTTTGTGTTTGTGTATGTGAACTAGATATTTAATGGATATTCGACTAAAAGGGATTAAATGTTAAGTCATAAGAATTTTGGGTGATATACATATTTGGACATTAGGGTTATATGTATTTTGGCTATGTGAGTTATGTGTTAAGTAAGCTATTTATTTGATATGCATATTCGGTCATTGTTTGGAAAGAATGAAACCATGTGCAATTTGCTAAATTTGATCATGAAATGGAAATTGTATATGAAAGCTAAGTTTGAGTGGCTAGGGCCGAATGGGGTATATAAGATATTAAGGCATGCTATAATTATATATAGGTATATACGTGGTTGTGCATGAAACGAGTAATCGATTAAATTGTGATAGTCACACATAGGTATAAATATATATACCTTATGTATGTACCTTGTGACATAGAGACATTCGGATATACATATATATATATTATATATATAGTTAAATTCGTGTATAGGAAAGCATGGTAAGTTATGTGAACCTTTGTTTATGTATGCGAATTAGATATTGATATAATAAGCATGAAATCGATCATGGCACATTTTATAAAACATAATATGCATTGAAGTTATATGTTTGCCAAATGTGACTATTAAAGAATCAAAGTTGAGTAAGTAATTAAACAAATTCATTTGTTTAAATTTAAAGCTCAAGAGCAAAGAGGAACTAAATCAGATAGGGGAAAGGAGAAAGCAATAGAGTAGCCCATCCGCAACTGTTCAAAACATCCGAGGTAAGTTTTGAGTAATCGTCTATAGTATGAAATTGATGATGCCTTGATATATATATACTAGATGAATTTTGATCTCTTTTGGTTCTAGTTGAATTTAGTTGTGTGGTAAATAATCTAAGTATATGACCTATAGTTGAATGATCAATTCGAGTTAAGCTTGATTGATGAAAGGTATATGTGATATTTATGTATGATTCTTAAGCCGAAATGAAAATGATGGTGTTTATATGAAGTTTATGTCTGAATGTAGCAAATGGCTACTAATGTGAAATGTTCCATAATATGTGTTAGTATATGATTAAAGAGGTATGATATTTGATGTGGTATCCGGGCTTAAAGACCCGCAGGCTATATGCTAGAATTGTATCCGGGCTTAAAGACCCATAGGCTATATGCTGGAATTGTATCCAGGCTTAAAGACCCGCAGGCTATATGCTGGAATTGTATCCGGGCATAAAGACCCGCAAGCTTCGTACTGGAATGGTATCCGGGTTAAAGACCCGTAGGCTTGTGCTAGAAATGTGTTTCGAGTTCTAAGACTTGACAGGACTGATGCCAGTAAGTTAAGTAAGATTATGACATTGAATATCTGTGGTAACTATCGTCGAGTAAGTACTATATTTATTTTACATGTTAAGGTACGTATTATGTACTCACATGTGAAATGATTTCAAGTGAATTATTAGTATCAAAGAATGATATATATATGTGTGTGGATGAATACAGTATTTAAGAATAAGAGAATGACCTATTCGGTCAATATATGTCATTATATGAAAGTATGTGACTTATAGTAATTGTATGAGCCATATAGTATAGTGAAATATGTGCTGGAAATTTCTTGTGTATTTATATATATATTCGGCTAATAGGCTTTATAACTAATGTACTTGTGTATATTCGGCCAAGTGAATTACAATTAGAATACGAGTTTTGTGATACTCAATGTTCGATTTAAATGACAAGCTTTAATTGTATGAAATGCATAAAACTTACTAAGCCTCGAAAGCTTACTCTGTTTCTTATTTCTCTGTTTTATAGATTGTTGGTTTTGGCCACCGACTCGGGGATCGTCAGCAGTTCATCATACTATTGATCTTGTTGGTACAGTTATATTTTGGTCTCGATATGGCATGTATAGGTTAGGCTGTTGACAAAATATGTTTTGTAATTGTAAATATTTTGGCCATATGAAAATGGCATTTATAACTCAAAGATCAGTATGTATTCAGCTCGATTTCTGCTTTTGTTGATAGATTATGTGAATGAAGAATTAAATATTGAGCTCGATAATACCTCATAGCCTAAACCGGCGATCGGACTCGGGCTAGGGGTGTTACATATCTTCTCCCGTAGCTCTCTTGTCTACATGGTATACATCCTGTATCACACATGTGACCTAGCTACCATATAGTACCTCGTAGCTCTCTTGTACACATGATGTGCATCAGCACCATACATGTGACCTAGCTATGTACCATCTTTATTATCCAATCTTTCCGAAGGTTCAACTGGGATTTTTCTCTCTATTACTTATTTCCATTCTTCCAATAGTCGATTAATGGTCAAAATAAGCTAAAATATATAAAATATGCTGAAATATAAAAACGTAAATAAAGAAAATGTATTATTTACATAAAAACTTACCTCGGTGCAAAATATGGAAATTTTGCAATTTAGTCCAAAATGTTTTCCTTCCCCCGTTCGAGGTCGATTTCACGCCTTTCTTGATTATTGAGCTTGAAAGCTTGGAAAAAACCCTAGCTATGGTGGGCATACAAGGTTCGGCCAAGAAAGAAGATGGATGGACAAAATTTTGGCTTATTTTTCCCATTTTATTTCTTTTAATTACCAGATGGCAAAAATACCCTTAAGGCCTTTCTTTAAAATTTTGTCCTATTCATGCCCATTTTTGTCCATATAAAGTATAATGGTCTAATTCCATTTAAGGACCTCTACTTAAATCCCCCATTTCAATCAAGTACTTTATGAACTAGAACACACATTTTTCACCTATTTCAATTTAGTCCTAAACATTAAATTGAACACCTAGTCATAAAATTTTCAACCTCGAATTCGTGGTTTCAAAACCACGTTCCGTTTTGGCCCTACATCGAGCTGTTACAACTCTCCCCCCTTTAGGGATTTTTGTCCCTAAAAATCTTACCGGTAAAGAGGTTTGGGTACTATTTTCTCATGGCTTCCTCTGGTTCCCACGTAGCTTCTTCTACCCCATGTCTTTGCCATAACACTTTCACTAAAGCTATACTTTTCTTCCTCAACTGTTTTACTTCTCGAGCCAAAATCTTAATCGGTTCCTCATCATAGGTCAAGTCCGATTGAATCTCAATTTCTGTTGGAGAAATCACATGTGAAGGATCAGAACGATAACGTCGCAACATTGATACATGAAACACGTTATGAATTCTTTCTAACTCTGCCGGTAAGGCCAACCGATATGCCACTGGTCCAATCCTTTCAATAATCTCGTACGGCCCAATAAAACGCGGGCTCAACTTGCCTTTTCGGCTAAATCTTAGAATCTTTTTCCATGGTGACACCTTCAAGAACACTTTATCACCCACCTAAAATTCAATCTCTTTTCTTTTTAAATCTACATATGAATTTTGTCGATCTGAAGCAGCTTTCAAGCAATCACGAATTACTTTTACTTTCTCTTCGGTTTCTTTAACTAAATCAAATCCGTGAACCTGTTTCTCACTAAGTTCGGTCCAATATAAAGGAGTCCAACAGTTGCAACCATACAAGGCTTCGTATGGTGCCATCTGTATACTCGACTGAAAACTATTATTGTAGGCAAATTCAACCAAAGGTAGATATTTCTCCCAACTGCCTTCAAATTCTAAAACGCATCTAGGCATATCTTCGAGTACTTGGATTATTCTTTCTGACTGACCATCTGACTGTGGATGAAACGCGGTACTAAAATTCAATTTTGTACCCAAAGCTTCTTGTAACTTTTTCTAGTATCTCGAGGTAAACCTCAGATCTCTATCTGATATTATAGACATATGCAACCTCACAATTTCAGCAGTATATAATTCAGCTAATTTATCAAGTGAGTAATCGGTACGTACCGGTATAAAGTGAGCCGACTTTGTTAACCTATCAACCATTACCCAGACAACATTCTTCTTTTTAGGAGTTAAAGGAAAACCAGTTACAAAATCCATGGTAATCCTATCCCATTTCCACTCAGGTACCATCACCGGTTGGAGTAATCCTGAAGGCACTTGATGCTCAGCTTTTACTTGTTGACAGATCAAACACTTGGTTACAAATTTAGAAATGTCCCTTTTCATGCCTGGCCACCAATATAACTTCTTTAAATCATTATACATTTTTGTGCTACCAGGGTGAACTGACAAACAACCACTATGTGCCTCATGTAATATCTTCTGAATCAATTCATCATTTTTCGGTACACATATCCTGTCTCGAAACATCAAACAGTTATCTGGTCCAACTCAAAAATCTGAGTCGTAACCCGATTCGCACTGAGTTCTCTTGGTTCACAACTCACTATCATTCTTTTGAGCATCACAAATTAGCTGGAGAAATAACGGTTTAGCCCTCATCTTTGCCAAGATTGACCCATTATTAGACAATGCTAACCTCGTTTTCATGGCTCTCGGAGTAAAAAGAGATTTCCTGCTCAAGGCATCAACAACTATATTCGCCTTCCCTGGATTATAATCAATCACTAGCTCATAATCTTTCAATAATTCAAGCCATCTCTGTTGTCACAGATTCAAATCCTTTTGATTCATCAAGTACTTCAAACTTTTGTGATCAGTAAAAATTTGACATTTTTCACCATACAAATAATGACGCCAGATCTTCAAGGCAAAGACAATAGCTGCCAATTCCAAATCATGTGTAGGATAGTTCTTCTCATGCGATTTTAACTGTCTCGAGGCATAAGCTACCACTTTACCCTCTTGCATCAACACACATCCAAGGCCTGTCAATGATGCATCACTATAAATTACGAACTCCTTCCCTGGCTCGGGCTGTACTAAAATCGGTGCTTCAGTCAATCGTGTTTTTAGCTTTTCAAAACTCTACTGACATTTATCAGTCCATTCAAACTTAACATTCTTTTGCAGCAACTTAGTCATAGGAGAGGCAATCATCGAAAATCCCTCGACAAAACGTCTATAATACCTGGCCAAGCCTAAAAAGCTTCTAACCTTGGATACATTCTTTGGCGGTTTCCAATCAACAATTGCAGAAATTTTGCTCAGATCCACCCAAATACCATCACCTGAGACTATATGTCCCAAAAATCTAACTTCACGAAGCCAAAACTCACTTTTGCTAAACTTAGCAAACAGTTTCTTTTCTCTCAAGATCTGCAATATGGTTCTCAAGTGTCCGGCGTGCTCAGACTCGTCCCGAGAATAAGTTGGGATGTCATCTATGAACACTACCACAAACTTATCCAAATATGGTCGAAAGATTCGGTTCATCAAGTCCATGAATATAGCTGGAGCATCAGTTAAGCCGAAAGGCATCACAAGGAACTCATAATGTCCATACCTTATCCTAAAGGTGTTTTTCGGCACATCTGACTCTTTAACTCTCAATTGGTAGTAACCGGATCTCAAATCGATCTTTGAAAATACTGTTGCTCCCTTCAACTGGTCGAATAAATCGTCAATCCTCGGTAACAGGTACTTGTTCTTTATAGTCACCTTATTGAGCTGACGGTAATCAATGCAAAGCCTCATTGAGCCATCTTTCTTCTTTACTAACAATACAGAAGCACCTCAGGGAGAGAAACTCGGTCTCACAAATCCCTTGTCTGTTAACTCTTGCAACTGAGCCTTCAATTCTTTTAATTCAGTCGGAGCCATTCTATATGGAGCAATCGAGATCGGTGCAGTCCCCGACAACAAATCAATGGCAAACTCTATCTCTTTGTTCAGAGGTAACCCAGGAAATTCCTCTGGAAATACATCTGGAAATTCACAGACTATCGGTACTGATTCAAGCTTCATTTCAGACATCTCAGTATTCATTACATAGGCAATATAAGCTTCACACCATTTCCTTATGTATTTCTGTGCAGACATGTGCGAAATCACCATAGGCAATTTATTTGATTCATCTGTTTCAACCCACAGGATTTCACCATTTTCACATTTCAACTCTAGTGTTTTCTGTTTACAATTTACCTTGGCATCATACAATGTCAACCAGTCCATTCCCAAGATAACGTCAAACTCATCAAATGGTAACAACATCAGATTAGCCGGAAAATAGTGACCTTGAATCATTAATGGGAAATTCTTGCAAACCTTATCAACTAGTACATATTGACCTAAGGGGTTCGACACTTTAATCGCAAACTCAGTAAACTCAACAGACAACTTCTTATTAGATACTAAATTCACACAAATATAGGAATGAGTAGACCTGGGATCAATCAATGCAATAACAATAGTATCATAGAGAAAAAATGTACCAGTAATCACATCGGGAGATGATGCATCCTCTCGGGCACGTATGGTATAAGCTCTAGCAGGCGCTTTAGCTTCTGATCTTGCCGCTGAATCTTTCATCACAGTTTTACTGCTAGCCCCACTCTAGTATTTCTTGGTGGTCTATTTCTGCTGGCGGTAGTACTCTGTCTAGCACTCTGAAATTGTTCTTCTTTAACTTTCTCTAAATAGTCTCTGATAAAATGCTCACGAGAACCACACCTAAAACAAGCTCGCTCGTTTCCCCAAAACTCACCAAAATGTTGCCTGCCACATTGCTGACATTCGGGCTTTCTAGACCGCACATTACCCACACTTGCCACTAAAGTAGCTTGAGCTTTAGACCCCAAATATGCCGTACCACGATCTCTGTGTGAATCCCCAACTGAAACTATCATTCGAGGGTTTGTCTCTTTGGACCTGTTTGATTGAGATTGAAATGACTTTCTTATCGGCCTCTTTTTGGCATCTCGAGCCTCAATAGCAGCTTTTCTTCTTTCTTTGTTCAATTCTTCGGCTTTAAGAGCTCGGTCAACTAATACTACAAATTCTTTCAGCTCCAAAATTCCCAGAAGCACTTTAATATCCTCATTAAGGCCATCCTCAAATCTTTTGCACATAATAGCCTCGGTGGACACACATTCCTGGGCATACTTGTTGAGTCTAACAAATTTGCGTTCATACTCTGCCACAGACATCTTGCCCTACTTTAATTCAAGGAACTTCTACCGTTTTTGATCAATAAATCGCTGACTTATGTATTTCTTTCTAAATTCTTCCTGGAAGAAATCCCAAGTAACCCTTTCTTTTGGCACCACTGCTACCAAAGTCTTCCACCAATGGTAGGCCGAATCTCTCAAAAGTGATACAACACACTTTAATCACTCCTCGGGTGTACATGAGAGCTCATCAAATACACGGGTAGAATTTTTAATCCAGAACTCCGCTTTCTCGGGATCATCATCGATCTTTGCTCTAAACTCTTCGGCCCCTTGTTTTCGAATCTTGTCGACTGGAGGCTTGTTCATTCTTACCAAATCTATGCCTTGAGCAGCTACAGGAACTGTCTGAGGTATGGGAGGGGGTGGAGGAGGTTGAGCATTTGGGTTTGCTCGAATAAACTCAGTATACCAATTGTTCAACATTTGGAGAAAGGCATCTTGAGCCTCATCTCCCTGTCTCAATGTCTCAGGTCTACTTTCAACAGGCGCGGTCCCTTGCGCGGGAGCCGGCGCATTACTAGCAACATCATTAGCCGCAGTTCCGTCGAGATCCATAACTATATTAAAACAAAACACAGTTTAGAATGATCAGGAGTCACTACACTATCACAGTATATTTATGGCATGTATAGCTAGACTTTTACACACACTATATTAGTCCGAGAACCGACTAAACCATAGCTCTGATACCACTAAATGTAACACCCCTTACCCGTATCCGACGCCGGAACAGGGTACGAGGTATTACCAGATCATAATACATACCATTAAATAAAATCGAGACAAAAATATGGCATCCAATTAGATCATGAATCATTATAACATATGCCTTTAACAATATTAGCCAATTTCAATGGCTTTGTACAAAATAATCTGTCAAATACTGTAACTAATATTTTATACCTAGGAAATTATGACACGTAACAAAATAACTAAGCCTACTATACATGCCATAATTCAAAATGTTTAGTTCTAATACCAAAAGTACTGATAGTGCTGGCAGATCTTCAACGATCTCTAACTCCTGTGCTTGCTGGATGACACTATAAGACAGAAGAGAGAAAAGAAAGTAAGCTTATAGCTTAGTAAGTAAGTATATAAATAATAATTAAGGAATCTAATATGTTTACAAAATAACTCAAGTATATCTATTTTTAATTTCACTATTTACTCTAATTTGGTCAAGTTGTCTCTCCTGCGTCATGTTCACTGAATAAATCATAACTCGAGTTACGAAACTCAAAATTTAAATCCGTAAAATTTTCCTGAAACTAGACTCATATTAATTCTTATTAAATGTTTTCTAGAATTTTTGATCCATCCAATTAGTACAGTTTATTAGTTAAAGTTTCCCCTATTATAAAGCTCGACTGATCTGACCTCTGTTCACTACGAATTGATTTTTTCCCAGTACAAAAGTCACATCGCCATAAAATTTATTTCCTTTAAATCTATACTCAATAAGGAATCTAGACATATAAACTGTATTTCTTAATTATTTTTTTACAATATTTAATTATTTTTAAAATTCAGAACAGGAGATCACGTAGTCATTCTGAACAAGTCTCACAAAAATATAAATATCTTAAAATATAGGATTCCTTTACTTTCTCTAGTCCTTTTGCATGAAAATAGACTCATTAAGCTTTAATTTCATATCTCATTCAGCTACAAATTAATTTCATACTATTTTTGGTGATTTTTCAAATTCACGTTACTGCAACTGTCCAAAACAGTTTTATTGCTAATTCACTCACTCACACTTTCTTTGTATTAACCTCATTTTAACATGCATATCACAATTCATTTTCACCACATTTCATACATCACAAGTATAGGTCCATGATTACAATGTCACCATAAAATCATCCCGTTGAACACTTCGGATCAATCCTCGATAGTTGGTGGTTTCAGCACATAGCTCCACCTATCATATTTCATATAGTTCGGCTCTCTTGTACACATGGTGAACACTTAGTACTACCCACGTGACCTAGCCAGTTTATCTCGTAGCTCTCTTGTCTACATGGTGTCCTTCACTTGGAACCACACATGCGACCTAGCTACATTTATCCTCTCCCGTAGCTCTCTTGTCTACATGGTATACATCCCGTATCACACATGTGACCTAGCTACCACATAGTACTTCGTAGCTTTCTTGTACACATGATGTGCACTCAGCACCATACATGTGACCTAGCTACGTACCATCTTTATTATCCAATCTTTCCGAAAGTTCAACCGGGATTTTTCTCTCTATTACTTATTTCCATTCTTCCAATAGTCGATTATGGTTCAAAATCAGCTAAAATATATAAAATATGCTGAAATATAAAAACGTAAATAAAGATAATGTATTATTTACATACAAACTTACCTCGGTGAAAAATATGGAAATTTTGCAATTTAGTCCAAAATCTTTTCCTTCCCCCATTCGAGGTCGATTCCACGCCTTTCTTGATTATTGAGCTTGAAAGCTTGGAAAAAACCCTAGCTATGGTGGACATACAAGGTTCGGCCAAGGAAAAAGATGGATGGACAAAATTTTGGCTTATTTTTCCCATTTTATTTCTTTTAATTACCAAATGACAAAAATACCCTTAAGGCCTTTCTTTAAAATTTTGTCCATTCATGCCCATTTTTGTCCATATAAAGTATAATGGTCTAATTCCATTTAAGGACCTCTACTTAAAACTCCCATTTCAATCAAGTACTTTATGAACTAGAACAGACATCTTTCACCTATTTCAATTTAGTCCTAAACATCAAATTAAACACCTAGTCATAAAATTTTCAACCTCAGATTCATAGTTTCAAAGCCACTGTTTCGTTTTGGCCCTAAATCGGGCTGTTACACCCGAAGGCTTATTTTGTTCCATAAAAACCCAGCAAACATTACAAACCCTTTCATGGAAAAACCCTACACTCTTAATCATTTTGCAAAATAGTACCCTCATTTGAAAGCTCATGCTTCAAGGGTTCTAAAAGTACAAAAATGTTCAACTAAGGGTTGGAAAATTACTTACTTGTGAAGGCTTAAAGTTTTCTGAAATTTTTAAGCTTTCAAACCCTTAACAATGGTTGCAAAATTGGTGAGAATGAAGAGAGAATGAACGAAAAAGATGGTAGCTAGGCTTAGGTATTATTTTATCACATAACATGACCTCACTTACCTAACATTTTGACCATTCATCCTTCCTTGTCTCATGGCCGGCCAAGCTCTTTTAAAAGGGTTTAATTTCCCTTTAAAGACCCCCAAAATTTATTCTCTAGCTATCTGACACTTTTAGCTATCAAGTTAGGACTTTTACACTTTATGCGATTTAGTCCTTTTACGCAATTGGACTCACAAACGTTAAAATTACTTCACCAAATTTTTCATGCACTATTAAAAACATGCTAAAATATCAAAATAATTATAAAATAATTTATTCGACTCTGGATTTGTGATCTCAAGGCCACTATTCCGACTAGGCCCTAAATCGGCCTATTACATTTCTCCCCCCTTAGGGATTTTCGTCTCAGAAAATCTTACCAGCGAATAAGTTCGGGTACTGATCTCTCATAGTCTCCTCCGGTTCCCATGTCGCTTCCTTGACTCCATGTCTATGCCACAAAACTTTCACGAGTACAAGACTCTTATTTCCTAACTGGTTGACTTCCCGAGCCAATATCTTGACTGGCTTTTCGCCATAAGTCATGTCTGGATGCATCTCAACCTCTGTCGGCGCAATCACGTGCAAAGGGTCTGATCTATATCGGCATAGCACGGACACATGAAATACGTCATAAATGTTTTCCAATTCTGGTGGCAAAGTCAATCGATAGGCAACTGGTCCTACTCTCTCGATAACCTCATATGGTCCTATGAAACGAGGACTTAACTTGCCTCTTCTACCAAATCTAAGGACTTTCCTCCATGGGGATACTTTCAAAAACACTCGATCACCCACTTGAAATTCGATCTCTTTATGTTTTAAATTCGCATAGGATTTCTGTCTATCCGAAGTGGCCTTCAAGCAGTCACGAAACACTTTAACTTTCTCTTCAGTCTCTTTGATTAAATCGACTCCGTGAACTGACTCGCTTTGAGTTCAGTCCCATATAAGGGCGTTCGACACTTTTGCCCTTACAAAGCCTCATAAGGCGCCATTTTCAGACTTGTCTAATAGCTGTTGTTGTAGGCGAATTCAATCAATGGTAAGTACCTTTCCCAACTATCTTGAAACTCGAGAACACAACACCGCAACATGTCTTCTAAAATCTGAATCACTCTTTTCGACTGGCCGTCGGTTTGCGGGTGAAATGCCGTGCTAAAACTCAACTTTGTCCCCAATGCCTCTTGTAATTTTTTCCAAAACCTCGAGATAAACCTCAGTTCTCTATCTGAAATAATTGACAAGGGCACTCTATGTAGCCTCATAATCTCAGAAATGTACAAGTTAGCCAATCTTTCAAGGGAGTAGTCGGTACGCACTGGTATAAAATGTGCCGACTTTGTTAACCTATCCACAATGACCCAAACAGCATCCTTTTTCTTCGGGGTAACAGACAAGCCTGTCACAAAATCCATGGTAATTCGATCCCACTTCCACTCTGGAATCGTTATAGGCTGAAGTAGACCCGAAGGTACTTGGTGTTCAGCCTTCACCTGTTGACACACAAGACATTTGGAAATGAGCTCTAAAATATCTCTATTCATCCCCAACCACCAATACATTTTCTTCAGGTCATTATACATTTTTACACTACCTGGGTGGATGGACAAACAACTATTATGTGCCTCTCGCAGAAGCTTCTGAATAAGCTCATTGCCCTTGGGTACACAAACTCTATTTTTGAACATTAAACATCCATCAACACCAATTTGAAACTCAGATACATTTTTCGTCTCACACTGAGTCTTCTTAGCTTACAACTCCTTATCATCATTCTGAGCCTCACGGATCTCTTGTAGAAATGTTGGTCAAGCTCTCAACTCTGCCAGAACTGAACCATCATCTAATAAAGCTAGTTAGGCATCCATTGCTCTCAACGTAAATAACGGTTTTCTACTCAAGGCATTGGCGACCACATTCGCCTTGCTCGGGTGATAGTCAATCACCAACTCGTAATCCTTTATTAGCTCTAACCATCGTCGTTACCGCAGATTCAACTCATTTTGAGTCATTAAATATTTGAGACTTTTGTGATTGGTAAATATTCGGCATTTCTCGCCATACAAATGGTGTCTCCAAATCTTCAATGCAAACACGATGACGGCCAACTCTAAATCGTGTATCGGGTAATTTTTCTCATGGGCTTTAGTTGTCTTGAAGCATAGGCTATAACCTTGCCTTCTTACATAAGCACGCGCACCAAACCATTCAAGGGGGCATCGCTATAAATCACAAACTCCTTGCTCAACTCTGGTTGCACTAACACTAGGGCCTCGGTCAGTAAAGTCTTTAATTGCTTGAAACTCTATTGATACTTTTCTGTCCATTCAAACTTGACATCTTTTTGCAGCAGTCGTGTCATCAGGGTAGCTATCATAGAGAATCCATTTACAAACCGCCTGTAGTATCCGGCCAAACCCAAAAAGCTTTGGACCTCTATCACATTCTTCGGTGGTTTCTATTTAACAATAGCCGAGATTTTTCTTTGGTCAACTCTAATCCCGTCACCCGACACAATGTGTCTTAAAAAACCAACCTCTTAAGCCAGAATTCGCTCTTACTGAACTTGGCGTACAATTGTTTGTCTCTCAGGGTCTATAATATAGTCCTCAAATGCTTCGCATGCTCACTTTCATCACGCGAGTAAATTAGTATGTCGTCGATAAAGACCACCACGAACTTATCCAAATACTACCCAAAAATGCGATTCATCAAATCCATAAACACTGCCGGGGCATTAGTTAAACCAAAGGGCATGACGAAGAACTCATAATGCCCGTATCTTGTCTAAAACGTAGTCTTCGGTACATCTTGGTCTTTCACTCTTAACTGGTAGTATCCTGACCTCAGGTCAATCTTGGAAAATAAAGTAGCTCCCTTTAACTGATCAAACAAGTTATCGGTCCTTGGCAAAGGATACTTGTTCTTCATTTTACCTTATTGATCTGTCTATAGTCGATACATAGCCTCATCGACCCATCTTTGTTTTTCACAAAGAGCACCGGAGCACCCCACAGTGAAAAGCTCAGTCTTGCAAAGCCCTTGCCAATTAACTATTGTAGTTGAGCTTTCAACTCCTTTAACTCTATATGAGCCATCCTATACAGAGCAATCGAGATGGGTGTCGTACTAGAGACCAATTCGATTCCAAACTCAACTTCCCTTACTGGAGGTAATCCGGGTAATTCCTCCGGAAACACGTCTATAAACTCACAAACCACTGGTACTGATTCTATCTTCAATTCAGACACTTGAGTATTGAAAAATCGTAATTTATACATATTTTTACCCCATGATTAACACATTTTATGGATGATTTTTCCTTAGAATTGGTGAATTCGATGCTCCTAATGCTTTAATTTCATGTTTTATACTTAAGCGAGCATAAGAGAACGAAAGGAATGAGAAACGGGCCAAAAACAGAAAAAATAGGCCAAAGTACGAAATCAACATGGCCTGGACTTTCTCACATAGGCAGACCACACGGCCGTGTCAATTTGGCAGAATCGAAGCATGACTCACACAGGTAGAACACACGCCAGTGCCATTCTAACAGGTTCTAGCATGGCCTGAAGTGATCGCACACGGACGTGTCACACAGGTATGTCCCTGCCGAGCCCAAGTTGAGTCCAATTCAGAAAAGACTAATTTTGAGGGCTTTTAGGCATTCCAAAGCCTATAAATACACCCGAGAGAGGAAGAAGGGGGACACGGAGAAAAGGAGGCAGGGAACTGGTCAAGGGAAGCCGATTAATCCATCTCAGAAGCCGGATTCACCATCAAGACTGAAGAACTCCCCTCAATTTACCTTCAGGAGTTTTGAGTTTTCTTTATGTTTTGTATTCATTATTCTTCTGAGATGTTTTTCTTTTTAGTTATGAACTAAATCCCCTAAATACTTAAGGGGAAAGAAACCTAAGACTAATCTTGTTATTATTTTCTGAATTGTATGATAAATATTTAACTTGTTCTTAGTTATGTATTCTTAATTCTTGTTTTGATATCCTAGGATACTGATTCAAGATAAGTTCTTAAGCAGAGGAGGAATAGACCCTGTCTAAGAGTACTTTTTTCATAATTAAGTGGAGTTGATTGCGCGCCTAGAGATAGGGTGACAAGATTTTGTCGGATTAAGGTGAAACCTAATAAGGGGATCCATAGATCGAGTTAATGCAAACTTAGGGTGTTAATTAGAGAAAAGTCTCAATTATTCAATCTAGGGATTAGACATTATTAGTCTTGAATAGGGATAATAACATAACTTAGGGATCTCTACGGAACAAGTTAAATGAATAAATTGTCCGATTCAGAGTCAGAATAACAAGTGAAGTCTAGGTGGATTCTTCCTTAGGTATTGTCTTAATTCAATCGTTTTTCCAAAAGTAATTCCCCAATTCTACTTTTTGTGAATTCTTAGTTTAGATAATTAGTTAGTTAAATCAAAACCCCCTTATTCTTAGGCTAGATAATAAAAAGACAGTCATTACTAGTACTTTTAGTTCCTTTGGGTTCGACAATCCGGTCTTGCTAAAGCTATACTACTGTTCGATAGGTACACTTGCGTACATTGTGATAATAGTTAGTTTCAAGAATGATTCTTTATAAATATTTAAAACCTGTCAACACGAAAATCACGATCAAGTTTTTTTGGCACCGTTGCCGGGGAACTAAGATATTAGGAACGCTCAATTTTTATTACTTTATCCATTTATTTTTCTTTCAAGTTAATTTTACTTTATTTTTATTATTTATTAATTTTCTTTTTCTTTCTCTTGGCAGGTTTTTATAGTTTATGACTAGAAGAAACCCGTCAGGACCACTACAGTTTTACGAAGAAATTGATCGTACAGTTCACAGAAACCAAAGAGAAATAAGGCGAAACTTAAGATATATAGAGAATGAGCAAGAGGATGATATTCAAACCCCAAACGAGGAGATGGCTGAAAACCAAGAAAATCCAATACCTCCTGCAATTGCTGTTAATCAGAATCCTGCTCCGCGTACTATGTATGATTATGCTAAACCTACTTTAATAGGAACTAAGTCAAGTATAGTTAGACCTACTATTGCTGCCAATAATTTTGAACTGAAACCTAACACAATTCAAATGATACAGCAATTTGTTCAGTTTGATGGTTTGCAGGATGAGGATCCAAACACTCATTTGGAAAATTTCCTGGAATTCTTCGATACATTTAAAATTAATGGTGTTTCTGACGATGCCATTCGTCTTCGGTTATTCCCTTTTTCATTGAGGAATAAAGCTAAATAGAGGTTGAACTCGTTACCACAAGGGTCAATTACTACTTGGGAACAAATGACCAAAAAATTTCTATTAAAATATTTCCTACCGGCTAAAATAGCCAAATTACGTAATGATATCTCTTCATTTGTGTAGATGGACTTAGAAACTTTTACGGCGCATGGGAAAGATACAAGGACCTACTACGAAGGTGTCCTCACCATGGATTACCTCTATGGTTGCAAGTTCAAACATTCTACAATGGCGTGATCCCCTCGACAAGGCAAATGATTGATGCAGCAATCGGAGGAACCATCAACAACAAAACACCTGAAGAGGCTTACGAATTTATTGAAGAGATGTCACTGAATAACTATCAGTGGCAAGTCATGAGGACTAAGCCAAATAAAACAGCAGGCGTTTATAACGTCAATTCGGTTACAATGCTCTCAAACCAGGTAGAACTTCTAAATAAAAAGATTGATGGTTTACTTGGTTCTACTCAGGTACATCCAGTAATAAGGTGTGAGACGAATGGAGGAGGAGCATGCACAGAGTATCAACCCTTCAACCCTAGCATCAAGGAGGAACAAGTCCAATATATGGGTAATAATAACTCTAGATCCCAAAATAGCCCATATAGTAACACGTATAATGCAGGTTGGAGGAACCATCCCAATTTCTCGTAGGGCGGTCAAGGAAACCAAAGACCACAACATCTTCCGGGTTTTTAACAACCACCTTACCAGCAAGGAAAGAAGCCGAACCTTGAGGAGATACTAACCAAATTCATCTCGGTGTCAGAAACTTCTTTCCAGAACACCGAGACAGCACTTAAAAATCAACAAGCATCGATCCAAGGGCTCAAAACTCAGATAAGTCAGCTGTCCAAACTAATCTCTAAATGACCACAAGGTAGCTTGTCAAGTAATACTGAACCCAACCCAAGGGAAGACTCAAAACAATCAATGTTCAAGATGAAGAAGGATTCGTTGAGCCTGAGCCAGAACCAAGGCAAGAAACTGAGATAAGCAAAGATAAAGGTGAGGTAGACCACAATGCGCAGAAACCGGTAAGTATAGAATACAAACCTCATGTGCAATACCCTAATGCGACAAGGAAAGACCGCTCAGATGAACAATTTGGTAAATTTCTTAAACTCTTCAAAAAATTACATATTAACTTACCATTTATTGAAGCTCTATCTCAGATTCCAAACGCAATGAAATTCTTAAAAAGCTTTTAGCAAATAAACGGAAGTTGGACGAGGAGTCGCATGTGGAGCTAAATGTAGTTTGCTCAGCTATTCTACAGAATAAACTACCCAACAAACTAAAAGATCCAGGGAGTTTTACAATTCCTCGCTTAATTGGTAGTTTAGATGTTAATAATGCATTAGCTGATTTAGGGGCTAGTATTAACGTCATGCCCTACAAAATGTTCAAACAATTAGGTCTTGGGAAACCCAAACAGACTAGGATGAGCATTCAATTAGCAGATAAAACTATAAGATTTCCTAGGGGTATTATTGAAGATGTGCTAGTTAAAATCGATAAATTTATATTTCCCGTTGACTTCATTGTTCTAGACATAGAGGAGGATAGCAACACTCCTTTGATTTTAGGATGACCTTTTTTAGCAACTGCTAAAACGATTATTGATGTTGGCACAGGTGAGATCACACTCCGTGTGGGAGACGAAACAATCACCCTTCAAGCTCGCAATTCTGGCAACACATCGAAAATTGAAGGTGATCATCTAAACCATTCTACTAAAACTGATAATATGGTGCAACCTAGTTTGCAGGAAATGGGTCTGAAGGAAGTACAAGAGCCATTCTCAAGTAGTAATAGAGGACCTATTCATGAAGATCGAAAGGCTACAAATCGAGGAGCTAGATGAATGACAGACGCATAAACTGAGAACACACGATAAACCAAAACTACGCCAGAATGAGCTCAATACCTTCCCAAATCAACTTAAGGTTGGAGATAAAGTATTATTAGATGCTGCAGATCCTCACATTGTCACTACCAAACCGAATGAAGAAATCCCTCTTACGGTACTTAGCATTTTTCCATTCGGTACAGTCGAGGTAAGTCATCCCAAATTCGGCACTTTTAAGGTAAACAACACCCGTCTAAAACCTTATTTTGATGAGAATGATAGAAGGAATGAGGAGTATAAACTCCTCGAACCACCATGACCATTCAATGGAGAGGTAAGTCGAGCTTAGACTATAAATAAGCACTTCTCAGAAGGCAACCCGAGCACTAACAATATTAACTTCTTTAAATTTTAGTGTTTAACACCTAACTTACTAACGGAGCTCTTGAATACAGGTTTCCCACACAGACACGGCTTAGTACACGGACGTGCTTCAGGCCGCGTGACAACCACGGACGAAAACACGACCATGCGAAAATAGGGTAAGAGTTATCTTTCCCAACACGGGCGTGCGACCTGGCCTGCCAAATGGACACGGGCGTGCAACACGCCTGTGTGTAGCACCCATGGACAACACTGTCAAAATAACACGAGCGTGCGCAGAGCTACGCGACTGTGGGATAAGCGAACCACATCACACACAGTCGTGTAACATGATCATGTAGCCACACGGCCAAGACACATGGGCGTTCCCGAAGGCAGTGTGACGACATCCCACATCACTATAAACACGGGTGACACACAATCCACACGGGCGTGTGAACCGGCTGTGCCACTTGAAAAATTAGATTATCTATCTTATTTTATTTTTCTTTTATTAATTTTTGAAGATTTTTTTAAACGCGACTTATCTCCATGATTACTATCAACTTAGTCCTCCAATTCTCCTCTTGTCCTTCAAAATCATGTTTGTCCCCCAGCTTTAATTCCAACAACTCGCTCTCGCTAATCCAGGAATTTCATCCATTCTTAACTGAGGAAGTTTCACTTCTCTCCCTATTTTATTTCCACATTCTTTTCTATATATCTATCTTTGTACATTGAGGACAGCGTACATCTTAAGTGTGGGGGGTATTCATTCCATTATCAGAAAAATCCCTGAATGACTGCCTTGTTCTCTTGAAAAACTCTCATATCATGTTTAGAATAAATTTTGATTAATTTATGATTTTGATTGATATATCTTGAATTAAAACATAGGCATTTATGCATTGATTGTTTAAACTTTAAGACATTAGAGAATCAAGGATGATAAGTTGATTTTTAAGAATTTAAAAATTTAGGTTGTTTCCCCAAAGTTTAGGTATTACTTTGAGTTGGAATTCACAAGTTTTAAACATCAAAAAGCCATAATTCTTGTGAGATTTTTGAGCCTTTTGAGCATCTATTAATTCTTTCATGCTCACTTTTATTATTGCTTTGAGTGCGTCAGTATTGAACTGTTATTCTAGAACTTGCTTGATTATTCATGTCAAGACCACACTATTTGATTTGATATATCAAAATGACAAAGGCACTTAGTATTAACCCACTCATGCCATGAAAAGCCTACCTCCACGATTAACTCTTAGTAAACCCTGGTGAGCTAACAAGCCATTTCTTGTATTACCTTTCATATTAACCCTTAACCCATTATTGTTGAAATCCCCTAAATTAATTTGATCCCTATTTTTGTCGAGATTTGAATTGAAATAGTTGCTTAACTATGTTTTATTCTATTTTTTAATTTAACTTGTTCTTAAAAAAAACTTGATCTTGATTTTCGTGATGACAGGCTTTAAATATTTATAAAGAATCGTTCTTGAAACTAACTATTATCATGATGTAGGCAAGTGTACCTATCGAACAGTAGTATAGTTTTAGCAAGATCAGATTGTCGAACCCAAAGGAACTAAAAGTACTAGTAATGACTGCTTTTTTATTATCTAGCCTAAGAATAAAGGGGGTTTTGGTTTAACTAACTAATTATCTAAACTAAGAATTCACAGAAAGGAGAATTGGGGAATTACTTTTGAAAAAATGATTGAATTAAGACAATACCTAAGGAAGAATCCACCTAGACTTCACTTTATCTGACTCCGAATCGGACGATTTATTCAATTAACTTGTTCCGTAGAGATCCCTAAGTTATGTTATTATCCCTATTCAAGACTAATAACGTCTAATCCCTAGATTGAATAATTGAGACTTTTCTCTAATTAACACCCTAGGGTTGCATTAACTCGATCTATGGATCCCCTTATTAGGTTTCACTCTAATTTGGAAAAATCTTGTCATCCTATCTCTAGGCGCGCAATCAACTCCCCTTAATTATGACAAAAGTACTCTTAGACAGGGTCTATTCCTCCTATGCCTAAGATCTTATCTTGAATTAAGAACACATAATTAAGAACAAGTTAAATATTTATCATACAATTCAGAAAATAATAACATGATTCGTCTTAGGTTTCATTCCCCTTAGGTATTTAGGGGATTTAGTTCATAAATAAAAAGGAAAACATCTCAGAAGAATAATGAATACAAAACATAAAGAAAACCCAAGACTCCTGAAGGGAAATTGAGGGGAGATCTTCAGTCTTGACGGTGAATTCGGCTTTTGAGATAGATCAATTGGCTTCCCTTGAGCAGTTCCCTGCCTCCTTTTCTTCGTGTCCCCCTTCTTCCTCCTCTCGGGTGTATTTATAGGATTTGGAATGCCTAAAAGCCCTCAAAATTAGCCTTTTCCGAATTGGACTCAACTTGGGCTCGGTAGGGACACGCTCGTGTACGATCACTTCAGGTCATGCACGAACCTGTTAGAATGGCACGGGCGTGTGTTCTACCCGTGTAAATCGTGCTTCGATTCTGCCAAATTGACACGGCCGTGTGGTCTGCCCGTGTGAGGAAGTCCGGGCCATGTTGATTTCGTACTTTGGCCCATTTTCTCTGTTTTT
Source organism: Gossypium hirsutum (assembly GCF_007990345.1). Classification (NCBI taxonomy): domain Eukaryota; kingdom Viridiplantae; phylum Streptophyta; class Magnoliopsida; order Malvales; family Malvaceae; genus Gossypium; species Gossypium hirsutum. The sequence continues at coordinate 46,755,447 of NC_053431.1, read as the reverse complement.
GGCCCGTTTCTCGTTCCTTTCGCTCTCCTATGCTCACGTAAGTATAAAACATGAAGTTAAAGCATTAAGAGCAATGAATTCATCAATTCTAAGGAAAAATCATCCATAAAATGTGTTAAGCATGGGGTAAAAATATGTATAAATTACGGTTTATCAAGTATTAAACACAAAAGCGAAATAAGCCTCATACCCTTTCCTCAAATATTTCTCAGTAGTCAAAGACGATATTATCACGGGTAAATTATCCGACTCATCTGGTCCAACCCGAAAATATTCCCGTATTCACAATTCAATTCAATAACTTTTCTCCCACAATCCACTACAACACCATGAGATGTCAACCAATCCATCCCAAGGATTACATCAAATTCATTAAACGGCAATAATATCAAATTAGCCAGAAAACAATGACCCCTAATTATCAAAGGACAATTTCTACACACTTGGTCTACTAGCAAATGTCTGCCTAAAGGGTTGGATATTTTTACCACAAACTCAATGGACTCTACTATTATGCTCATACGAGGCAGTAATTCCATACAAATATAAGAGTGGGTATACCCCACGTCAATTAAAGCAACAACAGATATTTCATGGATAGAAAAGGTATTCGTGGTTATGTTGGGAGACTCTGACTCTTCACGGGCACGAATAGCGTAAGTCCTTGCAGGCGCTCTGCCCTCAGACCTCATTGCAGCATCTCTTGGCGTGCCTCTACTACTAGTCCCACTTCTGGGGTTCTTCTGTGATCTACCCCTTAAAGAAGCACTACTTGCCTTCGCTTCTTGGTTTTTCTCTCTCTCTTCCATTTTAGGATAGTCTCGGATGAAATGTTCTAATGATCTACACTTAAAATAGCCCCTTTCATTTCCCTGGCACTCGTCGAAGTGACGCCTACCACATTGTGAACATTCTGGCCTATTTGGCTGAGCACTACCGACGCTCGCGACAGAAGTGATCTGGGCTCTAGAAGTTGTGTTCTGCCGGTTCTTGTTTCTATTTGAAAACCACACCAAAGCATTCGATCGGGTAGCCAATTCCTTCAATCTCTTAGATTAGAACTGATATGATTTCCCCATCTGTCTCTTCTTTGAATCTCACGACTCAAAAGCCATTTTCCTCCTCTCTTTTACCAGCTCCTCTCCCTTACATGCTCTCTCAACGAGCACCATAAATTCCCTTAGCTCTAAAATGCCTAAAAATACTTAGATATCCTCATTTAGACCATCTTCAAACCTTTTACACATGGTGGCTTCTGTAGACACGCATTCTCAAGCATACTTACTGAGCCTCACAAATTCACATTCATATTCCGTTACTGACATTCGGCCTTACTTTAGCTCTAGGAATTCCTTCCTCTTTTGATCTAAGAACCTTTGGCTAATATACTTTTTTAGAATTATTCCTGAAAGAATTCCCAAGTGATCTTCTCTCTCGGTACAATAGACACGAGAGTATTCCACCACTGATAAGCCAAATTCCGTAGGAGTGACACTGCACACTTTACGCACTCTTCAGGTGTGCACGATAGTTTATCGAATACCCTAATGGTATTCTCTAACCAAAACTCTGCCCTCTATCGGTTATCATCTATAGTATCCCGAAATTCCTTGGCCTCTTGCTTTCGAATCTTATCCACTGGAGGTTTCTCCCTCCTAAACATGTCTGCGCCTTGCGGAGCTACCCCGACATACTGGGAATCGGAGGCGGTGGGGGAGGTGGAGTGTTCGGATTCACATGAATAAACTCCATGTACCAAGTATCCATCATTCCGAGGTAGCCTTCTCTAGCCCCTCTGCCCTGGCCCATAGTCACGGGCTCACTCTCAACTGGAGCGGTCCCTTCAGCAGGAGCCGGCGCGTTACTCTCTACGTCATCTGCTATAGCTCTATCAAGATCCATTTACTATATGAAAATACAATTTTATAATCACCAGAAGTCGTCACACTATCAATAAACAGTTATGGCATGAATAGCTAGACGGTACTCTCACTAGGTTAGTCCTAGAACCGACTAAATCATAGCTCTAATACCACTAAATGTAACAGCCCATATCCATAACCCACGCTGGAGTAGAAAACGAGGCATTACCTAACTCGATCTCATGCACACAAACATTCACAAGTCACCCAAACTCGGTCCAATTTAAAAAATTTTCAATTTCTACTTTAAACGTCTTGTGATGGGCCTCCGAGCCCTTAATCGACCATTGGGAACTATTCAGGATCAATCTAGGCCCTTAAAACATGTATAGAAAATTTGATTTTGAAACAAGGCACACGCCCGTGTGGAAGGACAACATGCCCGTGTGGCCATTTCAATATAGACGTGTTGATGGCCCATATGGCATACACGGCCTAAGCGATACAGGGACACGCCTATGTCCTCCACCCGTGTGGAATTAATTCTAATTGTACACTTATAGGGGTTTTCACATGGCCATAACACGCCTATGTCCTAAATCATGTGTAAAAGCATGAACATTCTGTTTCTGACGTTAGCATCCCCAAAATGCCACATGGCCAAGGCATACGCCCATATGCTAGGCCGTGTCTATTACACGCCTGAGCCACACGGTCATGTCTCTGCCCATGTGTTTACTATCATGCATATTGACTTGGAATTTTTACGTGCAAGGGACACATGGCCAGACCTCAAGCCTGTAGGGAAGATCGTGTGTCACATACAGCCTAGACAGATGCCCATGTGTCTACTCGTGTGGACAATATAAGGATATTTACCAAGCCTATTTGCCACCCTTACTTACACTACCTACACAAAGACAACCAAACCAATACATGGATAACTTATTTAAACCAATTAGCCATAATAGGCAACATTCCAATAATGCATTTTATTCATATATGAAAATACATCTTTACATATAGATCAACATGAATATTTGCCATCATTCAAGGCTTAATACAAAATGAAGGGTTTCCAACCCAAGCCAACACATTTGGCCAGTTCTCAATGACACAAAAATAGTAAAGTCTAAGCCCTATACATGCCATATTCAAAAATATAAATCTAACTATACCGAATGCTTCGATTGATAGTGTGATTGATATCTATGACTTCAATTGATCCTTAAGCTAGATAGGCGGCACTATAAGAAAATGGAAAAGGAGAGAGAGTAAGCATAAAGCTTAGTAAGCTGCATATAAATAATTATACAACAATACTTTACCATTCATCAACAAGTATCATAATACACAAGTGGGCATAAGCAAAACTTACTCATCAATATTCAATACACATCATATAGCATATAACGTGGCTCACATTTTATACATACCAAATAGGTACTTGTATCACTCACAACATGGTTATACTTTCCTTATTAACTAGGAATCAAAACTTTCACCATTGAACCATTCGGAATGCTATCGGATATTCCATAGCCTCAAACGTGGGGTAAGGTGCCGATGCCATGTCCCAGATATAGTCTTATACTGGCTCATATCTCAAGTCTATGCCATGTCCTAGACATGGTCTTACACTGACTATCATCTCATAGTCGATACATGTCCCAGACATGTCTTACACTGGCTTACATCTCGAGGCCGATACATGTCCTAGACATGTCTTACACTAGCACTCGTCTCGATGCCAATGCCATGTCCCAAACATGGTCTTACACAGGCTCTCATAGTGTGGCCGATGCATGTCCCAGACATGTCTTACACTAGCTCACAATAACCCCATGTCATGGCATGAATATTCGATTTATTTCCTAGGTTCAAACAGGAACTCTGCTATCTCTATTGTCATCATGCTTTCTCAATTCCACAATCAAGCAATTCATGCTATATTAAATTCAAGTACAATTCAACACATACATTAACAATGTAGTTGTATTATTTACATACAACTTACCTAGGATTATAAAATGTGGCGACTAGTCAATTTAGTCTGTTTACTTAGCTTTCCCCCGTTCTAGGTTCGGATTCATTATTTCTTGATCTATAATAGCAAAATACACTTATTTAGTCACTAAATAAAATTAAGCCATTGAGAATTCATATCTTTGGTAAAATGACCATTTTGCCCCTAGGCCCAAAAATTGATTTTTATCGAATTTCTTCACATCTTAAGCCTAGCTGAACCCTTTTCACTCTTCTAGCAACTCCAAATTCTCAATATTTAAGATATTTAATATCTATTTTACAACTTGTGCAAAATGGTCCCTTTAGGTGTTTTCATGCTAACACCTCTCACAAAAGTTGGTTATAAGACCCTCAAGACTTATTTTCTTCCATAAAAACCCAACAAACATTATAAAACCTTTCATGGAAAAACTCTACACTCTTAATCATTTTGTAAAATAGTACCATCATTTGAAAGCTCATGCTTCAAGGTTTTCAAAAGTACAAAAAAGTTCAACAAAGGGTTGGAAAATCACTTATTTGTGAAGGCTTAAAGTTTGCTGAAATTTTTAAGCTTTCAAACCATTAACAATGGTTAAAAAATTGGTGAGAATGAAAGAAAAAGATGATAGCTAGGCTTAGGTAGTATTTTATCACATAACATGACCTCACTTACCTAATATTTTGACCATTCACCCTTCCTTATCTCATGGCCGACCAAGCTATTTTAAAAGGGTTTAATGGCCCTTTAAAGACCCCCAAAATTTATTCTCTAGCTATTTGACACTTTTAGCTATCAAGTTAGGACTTTTACAATTTTTGCGATTTAGTCATTTCACGCAATTGGACTCACAAACGTTAAAATTACTTGTCCAAATTTTTCATGCACTATTAAAAACATGCTAAAATATCAAAATAATTATAAAATAATTTAGTCAACTCTGGATTTGTGATCCCAAGACCACTATTCTGACTAGGCCCTAAATCGGGTTGTTACAGTCTGCAAGTAAAGATAAGAGAAAAGCGAAGCTCATTTAAGCTTTTAGCAAATTGGTAAGTGTTCAGGGATCACATCATGTATGTACGAACTATAATGTAAATAAAAAAATTAGGGCTTTATTCTAAATTTTGAGAGTAAGTCTTTTCTAAACTCTATTTTGTGATTATATGTGTGTTTTTATGAATAGAGATATGCGAGCCCTATATGAACTATAATGTTATAGTCTACAAGCAAAGATAAGAGGAAAGTGAAGCTCGTTTAAGCTTTTAGCAAATTGGTGAGTGTTCAGGGATCGCATCATGTATGTACGAACTATAATGTAAATAAAAAACTTAGGGCTTTATTCTAAATTTTAAGAGTAAGTCTTTTCTAAACTCTGTTTTGTGATTATATGTGTGTTTTTATGAATAGAGATATGCGAGCCCTATATGAACAGTGCTTTGTGAGCTCCTCACTATTTGCAAGCTATAAGTTTTAAGTATATGTTTTGACACCATAATCTTCTAAAACTGTTGGATATAATGGCTTGCCATAAGATTGTGAGTACTCACCTTTGTGTTTTGTGTTTTGGGTGAGAGGCCGTGGGACAAGTTGGAGAGATAAGGGAATGTCAAGCTGAGCACCATTAAATGGGACATGTTGGTATGTTTGAAGATTTTTTAGCTTTATGCTACACTTATGGGACATCTTAAGACTCATTGAGTCATTCTAAGGCATTATAAAGAGATCCGTTCATCCAATAAGAAATAAAATGTAAATAAGATTATGTTTTCTAAAATATTATGTTTTACTGTTTTTAAGCTAACTGACAGTAAGTGTTTGCAAACCAGACTTCACGTAAGTATGGCAAACCCGGATTGTAGTTTTGTGACCTTGCTAAAACTTTTGTTTAACTTATGTTTTGTGTGTGTAATGTGGTTATTCTTTCCTGTATATCCACAGAGTTCACAAGAGCTCACACACTCTTTTCTAAACACTACAGATGGTTAGATTGCACGGTGAGTAACAGCGAGGTGAGTGATCCAGACAAAGCATAAACATTGGAAAGGTAGTACAAACGAACTCTAGACATAAAGACAACGTGGGATTCTATTTGGGCTTAGAGATATCTTTCTGTTGACTTTTCTGACTATTCTAGGACTTATTTATATTTATGTTCTTTTATGTCTTTATGGATCGATAGTACTCTATGAACACGTTGAATTTTAAGTATAAGAATATAGTCCAAGTCTGATTAATGTTTTCTTAATTTACAAGTTCTTATTTAAGTAAATAATTTGTAAACATAGTGTTTGCCATAAGCAATAACATGTAATCAATCAAACTGACTAACTTATATGGAGTTAGCCGAAGTTGCAGTAAAGTGATAGGGTTGTCGAACTATGCTAAGTGCGAACCTTAGCGATGGGCGAACTACTACTTACAAACCTTTAATAATTTATTATAAATTCTAATTTGCGTACTAGGAGAGATCTAATGAACGATGAGATAGTTCGGGAGACCTCCCCTATTTAAAAAAACTTACACCATGAAAGACTTCGAATGTGGAGCTATGCAGGGGTGCGGACTTCAATGTTAGATAGATGAATTGTTATGTTTCGTGAGGTATTTTTTTGCAAAAATTAGGGTTCACGTGTTCTTAATTATTTTTTTTTCAAATATTTATGACTTCAGGAAAAGAGTAAGTTAAAGCAAAGTAGGTTCGTACGTTACTATTGTTGCATATCATGGATCTAGCGAAGTGAGTTCGTGAGCTTGTGTTTTCTTAAACATATATATGTTTCATGTTTTAACTTGTGGTATGTTGGAGGTTAGGTTGGGTGTTAATGGAGAGTCACTTAGGTGGCCGATGTGACTTTCCATAGCTTAGGTTTCGCGATCGAACCAGGTATGGGGTGTTACAACCTCCCTTGGGTACAATCCTCAGAATACTTCCTGGAGTGTTTCGTTATAATATTCTTCTATATTACAATTTGACCCGTATACTTGCGGACACCAATACTTAATTTTATATCTTTTTGTTGCAATGTTTTTAGTCTAGACATTAGAATGTCTGGCAGCAATCAAGTTACTAGCGCCATAGTTGGGGAGGTTTCAACATTAAATTTGAATTTAATTTTCATCATTTGAAAGGATAAATAGGAAAATTTAGAATTAAAGATACGAAATTTTATTTTTACTTTATTTCATATTAATATTTCTTTTAACTTCTCTTTGATTTTAGTGTATGACTTGAAGTGGAACCCTTCCAATTAAGCTAGATCCTAAACTTGAAATAATCTTAAGGTGATCCCAATAGAAAATGCAAAATAATTGACCTATAGTGGCTAACTTGTCATAAACAAACACACTATTTGGGGAGAACATCAAATCGCCTGAACAGTTATGAAGGGAGCCACTGATAGCTCAACCAGAGAGGACATTGCGCAAATATGCGCTACCCACTTTAAACATTTTCTGAGGTGGTATCGAGAGGCCTACGATTATTACAAAAAAAATTGAAATTAAGATGACCACCATCCAAATGATACAAAATAGTTTGCAATTTTAGGGAAATATGATGGAAGACTCGAACCAACATTTAAAGAGATTCCTATAGTTGTGTGACACATTTACATACAACGAAGTGATGAGATTTGTTTGTTGTTGTTTTTGTTCTCGCTTTACGACAACGCCTACGAGTGCCTTGATTCTTAAGACTCGGTTTCCATCACGACATAGGACAACTTAGCAGGGAAAGTTTTACACAAAATTTTCCCCATTAGTCGAACCATTCAATTGAGGCATGCCATTGCTGATTTCATGGAAATTCGAAAGCGAGAATTTATACGAAGCATGGGAAATTTTTACGCAAAATTTTCTCTATTAGTTGCAACTTAGGAAATACCCACATAACAGTTTGTAAGACTAGCTTCAATTGTAATTTTTTTTATAACAGAGTGGATGAGAGCTTAAGAGCCGACTTATATGGCATGTGAATCTGGGCCTTCATGAGTAACACCTATGAGTGAGCTTGCCAATTGATCAAGGACATGGTGATGAACTCATATAAGTGGTCGATTAAGCACTTTTCCTATAGTTAGAAGTTGTCGACTGCTAAGGTGGTCAAAGAAGACGATAAGTATCGAGAAATCCTAGAAAAATTACATAGTTTAGAGACCACTGTCAAGCCATCAATGAAAGATGCCCCACGAAGCTACACGTCATACCCGTAGGGTGAATTGAGGAAGTAAACTATTTGGAAAATAAGGGTGGAAATCCCTATTCGAACACATACAACCTTAGTTGGAAAGACCGTCCAAATCTAAAGTGAGGAGGCAATCAAGGTAGTGGAAACCCAGCTCTAAACTGAGAAAAAAACCCTCCATATCAACCCTTGTATTTGAATAGATCTCAAGAGAGATTCATGTGTAACGACCATGTTGGTTATAGTCAGAGCTTGGACCGAATTAAAAATTAGATGCATCTTTTGACGTCCTACATTAAACACATAAAGATCTAATTCACACAAACCCACACGGATTTTGCTGAATTAAAGGAGGAGATGCGCAATATCATGAGAGTGTTGAATGAGATAAGGAGGCAAATAGGCACGAGTATTCTGAGTAATACTGAAAATAATCCCTGAAAGGATGGAAAAGAGCATGTAAATGCTATTACACTCTGTTTAGGTAAAACACTAGTAAACTCAGAAAAGCTTGCTAATAAAGAGGACGATGAGGTTCAAATGGAGGACCAAAATCTTGAGGACTCAAAAATTGAAGTTTAAAAAGGGAAACGATATGAACCGGTGGTTGATTCGAAAAAGACTTCACACTTTGAACTCATATGAAAGAATGTACCATTTTCATCGAGGTTGGAGGACAAGCAAAGAAGGGATGAGGAATAATTCATAAGTTTTCTAAACCTTTTTAAATCATTTAATGTAAATGTGCCACTGCTTGAGCTAATTAATTAAATACTAAAGTATGCCAAATATTTAAAAGAGGTTATGTCTAGGCATAAAAAGCTAAAGAATGTTGAGCAAATAAAAATAGATGCTTCTTTTATTGCAATAATTTCTTGTAAAATACCCCCCAAAAGCTAAAAGATCCAAGAAGTTTTACAATTTTTATGGAGATAGGAAAAAAAAACATTTTAGTAAGGCCATTTGTGACTTAAGGGCCAACATAAGTTTGATGCCCTTATCTACATATTTAAAACTCGAATTGAAGGAGCTGAAAAATACATCAATTACACTATAATTAGCCAATAGGTCTCTAGTAAACCCCAAAGGTGTACTTGAGGACATATTGGTTAAAGTTAGGGGTTTTATAATCTCGTCGATTTTGTCATCCTAAACTTTGACTAGGGCCAAGACATTCCTATTCTGTTGGGTTGACCATTTTTTACTACGTTTAGATCGACTATAGATCTCGAAAAGAACGAATTAATAATAAAGATCAATGACCCAATAAAGGTATTCAAATGTGGCCGTGATTCCCAAAATTGGGAATATAAGGATAATATATGAGAGGAATGTTACGTAATTTCATTTAGCACCCTTAGCAACCTTGGTCAAAGGTATGTTTCTAGTTCGATGTGTTTATGAATGAAAGGATTGAAGGAGTATAACAAGTGGAAAGCCCTTGGAAAAAAATTCGATTGTTGGAAGAACTAAGATGATTACCAAAGGAGAAAAATGGCAATGCATAAAATGCTAGAGCTACCGGATGAGTTCGGTAGCCATATTTAATTTTGTCATAAACTTTGAAAAGTGTTGTAAATTTTTGTACATTTGAATTTTGGATTTTTATTTGGTTAGGAAGTTTTAATTAGGATAGGATTTTAGACTTAGGTAGTTGGAGGGAACATTTTAAGGACTTAATTGAAAGTAGAAGTAAAACATAAGGATCGATACACCCAATTACTCAAAAACAGAGAAATTTAGATCAGTGTCTCGACACCGCACTTCGAACCTAAATTAAATTTAAATTTTGTGCCCGTGTTACGACACCTGATAAGTGATAAAAGTAACATGTTTTAATCCCATTCTTAATGTGTTTTTGGATGATTAATCGATTCAAAATGGTGAATTGTATGCTTCTAATCCTTTAAATTCATGTTTCTATACTTAGGAGAGTATTTGGGAGCAAAATAAGCAAAAACAGAGTGAAAATTGGATAACTGGATCATATTTCAGGAGCCACATGAGATGGACACATGGCCGTGTGAGACACACGGGCTGCCACACGGCCATATGCTAGACTGTGTGGATTTTGTGATTCGCACTCCAAATACGTGAAAAAAATACAATTTTTAGCTTTTGAGGCATTCTAAGACCTATATATACCAAATATAAGAAGAGAAGAGGGAGCCATTGGAGAATATTAAAGAAAACAACTTGGAAAACACCATTGAAGCTGACTCTAAAGCAAATTTCCATTAAGACTGAAGATCTCCTTTTGATTTCTTTGAAGTTTGTTATGAGTTTCTTTATTTCTTATGGTTATATTGACTTTGAGATGTTTTTATTTGCGATTATGAACTAATTTTCTAAATACATAGGGGAGATGAACCCTACGGTGAATTTTGTCTTTTGATTTCTGTTTTATGCAACAAATACTTGAATCCTGTTCCCAATTATGTGTGCCTAATTCTTGATTTAATATTTCTGGATTATTAATTCATGTTTGATGCGCTTAATTCAGAGGAGGAATAACCCTATTTAAGAGTATATTTACCATAATTGAGTGGAGTTGCATGCAATCCTAGAAATAAGGTGACATAAATCTACTGCATTAGAGTCGAATTAATAGGGGAATCCATAGGTCGATTTAATGCGATAATATGGGTTTTAATTAGAAAGAAATTTCAATTAATCAACCTAGAGTTAGTTGCTCTTAGTCTTGAAAAGAGATATTAGCATAAGTTAGGGATATCTACGGATTAATATATTAAGTGAATAAATTGTTTAAATCAGATTGATAGTGACAAATGCAATCTAAGTGGATTCTTTCCTGGGTATTGTTTCGCTCGTTGGTTGTTAATAAATTATTTTCCTAATTTGTTCCTTGTCGTATTCTTAGTTAATTAATTTAGCTAATTTTAGTTTTAATCAATCATTCCAATTTGTTAGTTAAATAATAGAAAGACAGTAATTAGTAGTACTTTTAGTCTTCATGAGTATGATACCTTGCTCACCATAGCTATACTGTTTATTGATAGGTGCACTTGACTTTGTCGTATTTTTTAGTTGGTTATGATTGCATCAAGTTTTCGGCGTCGTTGTCGGGGACTAAAATATTAGGACAGCTTTAGTTCTATTAATTTAGCCATTTTTATTTTAATTTTAATATTTTTTTAATTTAATTTTTATATTTGAATTTTTTATTTGTTTACTTCTAGCAGTCTCTTTTGGCTTATGACTAGAGGATACTCGTCGGATCCATTACTTTTTGATAGAGAGATTGAAAAGACTGGTCGTAGGAATCATAGAGAGGTTAGAGAAGCAAGGAAAAATCAACAGAGTACAGTAAACAATCAAGAGGAAAAGGATATTACTGTGGAGATGAGTGACAATCAAAATAATCAGCTACCTCCTACAGGTCCTGCCCCTCGGACTATGTATGATTATGCTAAGCGCACTCTGATTGGGGTTGAATCGATTATTGTGAGACCAACCATTGCTGTAAACAATTTTGAACTGAAGCCGAACATAATTCAGATGGTACAGCAGTATGTTTAGTTTGATGGTTTGCAAGATGAAGATCCGAATACTCACTTGGCTAACTTTCTAGAGATTTGTGACACATTCAAGATCAATGGCATTTCTGATGATGCCATATGCTTACTATTATTCCCATTCTCTTTGAGGAGTAAGGAAAAATAGTGGTTGAATTCACTTCCACAGGGTTCTATCACTACTTGGGTGCAAATGACTGAAAAATTTCTATTAAAGTACTTCCCACCTGCTAAACCAGCTAAGTTGAGGAACGACATATCTTCTTTTGCTTAAATTGACTGGGAGACATTATATGATGCATGGGAGAGATGTAAAGATCTATTGATAAGGTGCCCTTATCATGGGTTACCTTTTTGGTTATAAGTTTAAACCTTCTACAACAGTTTGAATCCCTCGACTAAGTAGTTAATTCATGTAGCAGTTGGTGGAACAATGAATACTAAAACACCTGAGGAAGCTTATGAGTTTATTGAGGAGATGGCACTGAATAGCTATTAGTGGCAAGTCATTAGAACAAAACTGATGAAAGTAGCTGGTGTTTTTAATCTAGATGTAGTTGCTATGTTGTCAAGCCAGATGGAAGCATTGAATAAGAAATTTGATGGTCTGAATTTTCTACGCAGGTGAATCCAGTGATGCAATGCGATGCGAATGGAATGAGGATTATTAATTCAGAATGTTTACCCTTTGGTTCTAGCACGGAGAATGAGCAAGTCAACTTTATGTGTAACAATTCTAGACCTCAAAATAACCTTTATAGCAATAACTATAATGCAAGTTGGAGGAACCATCCAAATTTTTCTAGGGGTGGTCAAAGAAATCAAAGGTCACAACCTCCTCCGGGTTTTTAGGAACCTTTTCAGCAAGAGAAGAAATCGAACCTTGAAGAGATGTTGGAAAATTTTATTTCAATGTTAGAAACTTGATTTCAAAACACTGAGATAGCTTTGAAAAATTAGCAAGACTCGATTCAATGGATTGAAAATCAAATTGGACAACTTGCAAAATTAGTTTCAGAAAGACCACGAGGTAGCCTACCTAGCAATATTGAAACTAACCCAATGGAGCAACTTCACGCAATCACTGTTCGAAGCGTGGAAGAATTAGTCGAACCTGAACAGAAACCAAAACTAGAAGCTATCGAGAAAAATGATGAGGTTGAGAAAAGTAAGAAAGAGAAAAAACCGGTGGTTAGACAATAAAAACCTCAAATTCCATATCCAATAGCATTGAAGAGAGACCACAAAAACGAACAATATGATAAATTCTTCAACTTTTAAAAAATTGCACATTAGCTTACAAGTTGTTGAAGCCCTTTAATAGATGCCAAAATATGTAAAATTTTTAAAGAAGTTTTTAAAAAATAAGAAGAAGTTAGATGACTCATCGACTATGAAGCTAAATGTAGTTTGCTCGGCCATTCTCTAGAACAAACTACCCAACAAACTTAAAGATCTAGGGAGTTTTACTATTCTTTGTCTCATTGGTAGTTTGAATGTTGAAAATGCTTGTTGATTTAAGGCTAGTATAAATGTCATGCTGTAACACCCCCTTACTAAGACCGTCACCGGAGTCGAGCACGAGGCGTTAACAGACTTAAATTATCACTTAAACAATTTCAAACAATTTATTTCACCTTTCATAATAAACTGCCTATCTACGTCACAGTCGCTAAAAAAATCATATCTCGAGTTACAAAACTCAAAATTAAAATCCGTAAATTTTCCCTGAAACTAGACTCAAATATCAATTTACTAATTTTTTTCCAAAATTTTTGGTCAGGCCAACCAGTACAGTTTATTAGTTAAAGTTTTCCCCTGTTTTAGTGTTTGACTGATCTAACCTCTGTTCACTACGAATCACTTTTCTCTCTGTACAGAATTCAGATGACTATGCTGTCTATTTCTATTAAAATTAAACTCAATAAGTAATCTATACATATAAAGTATGACTCATAATTATTTTTTTACAATTTTTAGTGAATTTCTAAAACCAGAATAGGGGATTCAGAAAATTGCTCTGACCCTATTCCACCAAAACTCAAATTTGTCATAAAATACAACTTATTTACCTATTTTGTTTCTTCCATATGAAAATAGACTCAATAAGATTCAATTTAATATTTTATTAATCATCTAATTCTATCTCTACTATTTTTACTGATTTTTCAAACTCACGTCATTACTGTTGTATGATACTATTTTATAGCAAATTTCACCTTTTTATGAATTTCCATGGATTAGATAGCACATTAAGTATACATAACACCAAATATGATCTTGATTAGCCATTCAAATGGCTAATCATTACCAAACATTTCCTTACCACCCAATAGCCATATCATAAGATCATATACACAAAATAATTATAATGCTATACATGCCATACTCAAAATATACAAGCCACTATACCAAAATGGTCCACGGATAGTGTGAGCGAGCCTCTGACCGTTCCCAATTTTCGAGCTGGCTTGTCAAAACTACAAAGAATGGAAAAGAGGGAGTAAGCAAAAATGCTTAGTAAGTTCACATGTAAATAGCAAGTAACATAATCATGCAATCCAACATAAAACATCATTTGTATAAATATCACCAAGACTTTCATGTTACATTTGCATTTACTATCTTACCGTAATTTAATCATACCAAGTTCTCAACCCGAGGGTTTAAGCGTATACCTGTCCAAATTTTCTCATTCACCACACTTACCAACATGTCACCTTTGTCTTAAGTATTCTCCTTATTCACTTCACTTAAGATTCACCCGTTGAACACATCGGAATATAATTTGGATACATGGATTGCATGCACATAAGTGCCATACCCGCAGCCAGACAAACACAATAGCCTGCGGAAATTATGTAGCCAAGCTACCATGTAACCCGGCCGTAAGTGAACTCGAACTCAACTCAATGAGCTCGGGCGTTTGCTAAGTGAACTCAGACTTAACTCAACGAGCTCGGATGCCTAGTTACATCTCACGAACTCGGACTCTACTCAACTAGCTCGGAACTCAAATATCCTAGTGACATGTCACATGTATCCTAATCTATTCCCAAGGTTCAAACAGGATTTTCCTCAATCACACATCTTTACCGTCTTCCACGGAATGTCGGAACCGATACTTGGTAGCATTTCATATTTATTAAGTAGCTCACATAATTTTCATATTACTAAATAATAATCCACAAAGCATAATATTTCATGATAATAACATCATTTCATATAAATAACATTAAATTACTTAAAATGACAATTATGTTACTACATTTACACATGAACTTACCTCGGTACAAAATGTTAGAAATCGAGCCTATTCCTCCTAAACTTTATTTTTCCCTCGATCACAACTCGAATCTTGTTTCTCTTAATCTAAAATAACAAATTTAGCTTATTTAATACTCATTTATTAAAATAGTTATTGACTCAAACTTTGGCAAAATTACATTTTTTCCCCTAAACTTTTACATATTTACACGCTCAAAAATTAAACTTCATCCTATTTTCTTATGTTTTATGACATGCTGATCATTTTTCCCTTCTATGGCAACATCAAATTCTAACTCTAACATGTACTTATGAACATTAGGTATTTTTACCGATTATGTTATTTTACTCGTTTTCACGTAAAATCGCTTAGCAAATGTTGTTTAACACAATTTCAAGCTTCATATTCTACCATAAAACATCAAAATAAACACATTTCACTGGTATTTTTCCAAATATAAACCCTAGGTTAAATTATTGCTAGAATAAGCTTAATCAAGTTACCAGGACTCAAAAAACGTAAAGAACATTAAAAACGGGGCTAAAACGGACTTACAATCGAGCTTGGAAGCTTGAAAAATGCTATCTATGTATTACTTATGTGAAATTCGGCCAAGGGGTTGAAGATGGACAAAAATTGGCTTTTAATTTTGTTTTTAATTCACTTTAATAACTAAATGACCAAAATGCCCTTAATTAAAAACTATGGTCTTTTATCTTCCTTTAGGTATTTTTGTCCAAACCAGTATAATGGTCTAATTACTATCCAAGGACCTCCACTTTAAAAACCCATTACTCACAAGTACTTAGTACCTTTGTGAACTAGAACACACATTTTACAACTTTTGCAATTTAGTGCTAAATATCAAATTGGACCCTCTATAGATAAAATTTCTAAACGAAATTTTCACACAATCATGAAATCATGCCATAGACCTTAAAATGATAATAAAATAATTATTTCTATCTCAGATTTGTGGTCCCAAAATCACTATTCCGATTAGGCCCTAATTCGGGATATTACAACTCTCCCCCTTTTAGGGATTTTCGTCCCCGAAATTTTACCGGTAAACAAGTGTGGGTATTGATTCCTCATAGTTTCCTCGGGCTCTTATGTAGCCTCTTCTACCCCGTTCTTTTGCCACAATACTTTCACGAGAGCGATAGTTTTATTTCTTAGTTGTTTGACCTCCCGAGCTAAAATCTTAATCAGTTCTTCATTGTATGTCATATCCAGTTGTAGCTTAATTTTCGTCGGTGAAATTACATGTGAAGGATTTGAACGATACCGGTGTAACATAGATACGTGGAACACATCATGAATCTTCTCTAATTCAGGTGGTAATGGTAATCGATATGCTACCGGTCCAACTCTTTCAATTATCTCATACGGTCCGATAAAACGCGGACTCAACTTGAATTTCCGACCAAATCTAAGAACTTTCTTCCATGGAGACACTTTTAAAAAAACCTTATTGCTGACTTGAAACTCGATTTCTTTTCATTTCAAATCCACGTAGGATATCTGTCTATCTGAAGCAGCTTTCAAACAATCTAGAATCACTTTCACTTTTTCTTCAGTTTCTTTAATTAGATCAACTCCGTAAATCTGATTTTCTTCGATTTCAGTCCAATACAATGGCGTTCGACACTTACGACCGTACAATGCTTTATAAGGTGCCATCTTCAAACTCATCTGATAACTATTATTGTAGGAAAATTCTACCAACGGTAAGTATCTTTCCCAACTACCTTGGAATTCCAATACACAACATCTGAGCATGTCTTCAAGAATCTGAATTACTCTCTCTACTTGTCCATCAGTTTGTGGATGGAAGGCAGTGCTAAAATTTAACTTTGTACCTAATGCCTCTTGCAACTTTTACCAAAATCGCGATGTAAATCTCGGATCTCTATCCGAAATGATCAACAAAGGTACTCCATGAAGTCTAACAATCTCACTGATATACAATTCAGCCAACTTATTAAGAGAATAATCAGTACATACCGGAATAAAATGAGCCGATATAGTCAATCTATCAACTATTACCCAGATGACATCTTTCTTCCTCGGAGTTAACATCAACCCTGATACAAAATCCATAGTAATTCAATCCCACTTCCACTCGAGAACCATGATACGCTGAAGTAGTCTCGAAGGCACTTGGTGTTCAGCTTTCACTTGTTGACAAATTAAGCATTTCAATACGAACTCGGAGATATCTCTTTTCATTCCGTTCCACCAATACATTTTCTTCAAGTCATTATACATTTTTGTACTACCCGGGTGAATTGACAAACAACCACTATGTTGCTTCATGCAAGATCTTTTGAATCAACTCATCATTTTTCGGTACACAAATCCGATCTTTAAACATCAAGCAACCATCAGAACCGATTCTGAAATCTGATCCTGTATCAGCCTCACATTGCTTCCTATTGGCTTGCAAATCTTTGTCACTTTTCTAAGCTTTACAAATCTCTTGTAACATAATCGGTCTTGTTCTTAACTCTACTAGAATCTAACCATCGTTAGACACCGTCAACTGAGTATTCATAGCTCTCAAAGAAAACAACGACTTTCTACTCAAAGCATTGGCAACCACATTCACTTTCCCTGGATGGTAGTCAATCACAAGCTCGTAATCTTTCAATAATTCTAACCATCCCGCTATCTCAAATTCAAGTCTTTTTGTGACATCAAGTACTTGAGACTTTTGTGGTCGGTATATACTCGGCACTTTTCACCATGCAAATAATGTCGCCAAATCTTCAAAGCAAACACTATAACAGCCAGTTCCAAATCATGAGACGGATAATTCCTTTCGTGAGGTTTCAACTGCCTCGAAGCATAAGCCACCACTTTTCCTTCTTGCATAAGTACACATCCCAAGCCATTTAGAGAAGCATCACTATACACCACAAATTCTTTACCTGACTCGGGTTGTACTAACACTAGTGCCTCAGTCAGTAACTTTTTCAATTTCTCAAAGCTTTGTTGACATTCTTCCATCCATTCAAATTTAACATCCTTTTGGAGTAGTCTGGTCATAGGAGTAGCAATTATAGAAAATCCATTTAAAAACCGTCGATAATAACCAGCTAGACCCAAGAAACTTCTAACGTCAGTTACATTCTTCAGCAGTTTCCAATCAACAATAGCTGAAATTTTACTGGGATCAACCTGTATACCGTCACCTGAAACAATATGACCCAAAAATCCAACTTCTCGAAGCCAGAATTCACTCTTACTAAATTTGGCATACAACTACGTATCTCTCAAAGTTTGCAAAACTATCCTCAAGTGCTCAGCATGCTCTATCTCATCTTTCGAATAAATTAAGATATCATCAATAAATACCACGACAAACTTGTCCAAGTATGGCCAAAATATGCGATTCATTAAATCCTTAAACACAGCAGGAGCATTTGTCAAACTGAATGGCATAACTAAAAATTCATAATGGTCGTACATTGTTCTAAAAGCAGTTTTAGGCATATCTGACTCTTTTACTCGTAGCTGGTAATATCCAGACTTCAAATCAATCTTTGAAAACCATGTTGCTCCTTTCAGCTAATAAAAAAAATCGTCAATTCTCGGCAACGGATACTTGTTCTTGATTGTTACCTTATTTAACTGCCGATAGTCTACACACAATCTCATAGAACCATCCTTCGCTTTCACAAATAATACGGGAGCACCCCAAGGCGAAAAACTTGGTCTAACAAAGCCTTTGTCAGTCAACTCTTGCAACTGTGACTTTAATGCTTTCAACTCTGTTGGTGCCATTCTATATGGAGCAATTGAGGTCGGAGTTGTTCCTGGTATCAACTCAATACCAAATTCTACTTCTCTAACAGGAGGCAAACCCGGCAGCTCTTTTGGAAATACATCCGCGAATTCACATACAATCAGAACTGATTCAATTTTCTTCTCAAATTCCTTTGTATTCAACACATACGCCAAATAAGCTTCATAACCCTTTCTCAAATATCTCTGAGCCGACATCGAAGAAATCACACTAGGCAATGCCTCTGACTCGTCTGATTCAATTCGCAAAATTTTACCATTTTCACATTTTAATTCAATAACCTTTTGTTTACAATTTACTATAGCATCATGCAATGTCAACCAATCCATACCAAAAATAACATCAAATCCATCAAACAACAACAACATCAAGTCGGCCGAAAAATAATGACCTCTAATCATCAAAGGACATTTCTTGCATACTTTATCAACTATAACACATTTGCCTAACGGGTTTGACACTTTAATCATAAATTCCGTAGACTTAACAGGTATACTCATATTAGACACCAATTTCATGCACACATATGAATGAGTAGAACCGGGGTCAATTATAGCAATAACGTTAACATCATAAAGAAAGAAAATACCAGTGATCACATCGGGAGATGAAGCATCTTCACGCACCCTTATGGCATAAGCTCTAGCTGGAGCTCTAGCTTCAGATTTAAACGCTAAATCTTTGACTACATTCTTGCCGCTTGCCTCATTCTCAGCATTTCTCAAAGATCTTCTTCTCAAAACTGCACCTCTAGGTTTTGCACTCTGAAATTTTTCTTTCTCAATTCTCAGGACAGTCTCTAATAAAATGATCTGGAGAACCACACTGATAACATTCATTAGTTTTACATGGACCAGGTGACTTTTACCATATCGTTGGCACCCGGGTCTAACAAATCTTGAATTTCCTACACTAGCCACAGAAGTAGTCTGAGATTTAAAACTCGCATTTTGCTTCTTATGATTCCCATACGAATGTCCGGCTGAAACATGAGAATGAGAATACATATCTCTCGATTTTCTAGATTGCGGTGGGAATGCACTACTCATTGGTCTTTTCTTCAAATTTCTAGTCTCAGTCTCTGCCTTTCTCTTTTCTTTAATTAGTTCTTCAGCCTTGCAAGCCCGATCAACAAGTACTACGAACTCTTTCAACTCAAGAATTCCCACAAATACTTTGATGTCTTCATTGAGTCCATCTTCAAAACGTTTGCACATTTTAGCCTCTGAAGAAATACATTCTCTACCATACTTACTCAACCGAACAAACTCCCTTTCATACTCAGTAACTATCATGTTGCCTTGTTTCAACTCGAGAAACTCTTTACGCTTCTATTCAACAAATCTTTCAATGATGTATTTCTTTTGAAATTCTTCTGTAAAGAACTCCCAAGTCACTCTCTTTTTCGGTACCACTGAAATCAATGTCTTCTACCAATAATAGGCTGAATCTCTCAAGAAGGATATAGCACATTTTAAACACTCTTCAGGTGTACAAGACAATTCATCAAATACCCGAATAGAATTCTCAAGCCAAAATTCTACTTTCTCGGCATCATCATCAATATTTGCCCTGAATTCTTCAGTCCCTTGCTTGCGAATTTTGTCAACTGGGGTTCTATGAAATTTCATCAGATCCATACCTTGAGGCATCGGGGGTATAGGTTGAGGAGTCAGGGGAGGTGGGAGAGGTTGTTGAGCATTCGGGTTCATACAAACGAACTCGGTGTACCATGCATTCATCATCTAGAAAAAGGCTTCCCGAGCCCCTTTTCCTCCTCCTTGACTAATAGTAGGAGGTCGATTTTCAATCGGCACCGCCCCTTCAGCAGGAGCTGGTGCATTGCTCTCTACATCATCGGCCACAGTTGGATCGGGATCCATTTACTATAAAAAAAATCATTTTAAAGGTCAAGAGTCGTCACACTATCACAATATAAATATGACATGTATAGCAAAACTCGTACATACGCCACGTTAGTCTGAGAATCGACTAAATCATAGCTCTGATACCACCAAATGTAACATCCTCTTACCTGAGACCGTCGCCGGAGTCGAGCACGAGGCATTAACACACTTAAATTATCTCTTAAACAATTTCAAACAATTTATTTCACCTTTCGTAATAAGCTGCCTATCTGCGTCACAGTCGCTAAAAAAAATCATATCTCGAGTTACGAAACTCGAAAATAAAATTCATAAATTTCCCTGAAACTAGACTCATATATTTATTTACTAATTGTTTTCTAGAATTTTTAATAGTACAGTTTATTAGTTAAAGTTTCCCCTGTTTCAGTGTTCGACTGCTCTGACATCTGTTCACTACGAATCACTTTTCTCTCTGTACAGAATTCAGATGACTATGCCATTTGTTTCTCTTAAAATTAGAATCAATAAGGAATCTATATATAAAGTATGACTCCTAATTATTTTTTTACAATTTTTAGTGAATTTCTAAAGTTAGAACAGGGGATTCAAAAATCGCTCTGACCCTGTTCCGCCAAAACTCAAATTTCTCATAAAATACAACTTATTTACCTATTTTGTTTCTTCCATATAAAAATAGACTCAATAAGCTTAAATTTCAAATTTTATTCATCATCCAATTCTATCTCTAGTATTTTTAGTGATTTTTCAAACTCACGTCATTGCTGCTGTATGATACTATTTTATAGCAAATTTCACCTTTTCATGAATTTCCATGGATTAGATAGCACATTAAGTATACATAACACCAAATATGATATTGATTAGCCATTCCAATGGCTAATCATTACCAAACATTTCCTTACCACCAAATAGCCATATCATAAGATCATATACACAAAATGACTATAATGCTATGCATGCCATACTTAAAATATACAAGCCACTATATCAAAATGGTCCACGGATAGTGTGAGCGAGCCTCTAACCGTTCCCAATTTTCGAGCTGGCTTGTCAAAACTACAAGGAATGGAAAAGAGTGAGTAAGCATAAATCCTTAGTAAGTTCACATGTAAATAGCAAGTAACATAATCATGCAATCCAACATAAAACATCATTTGTATAAATATCACCAAGACTTTCATGTTACATTTGCATTTACTATCTTACCACAATTTCATCATACCAAGTTCTCAACCCAAAGGTTTAAGCGCATACCTATCCAAATTTTCTCATTCACCACATTTACCAACATGTTACCTTTGTCTTAAGTATTCTCCTTATTCACTTAAGATTCACCTGTTGAACACATCGAAATATAATTTGGATACACGGATTGCATGCACATAATGCCATACTCGCAACTAGACAAACTCACTAGCCTGTGAAAATTATGTAGCCAATCTACCATGTAACCCGCCCATAAGCGAACTCGGACTCAACTCAATGAGCTCAGGCGTTCGCATCCATAAGTGAACTCGGACTCAACTCAACGAGCTCGGATGCCTAGTTACATCTCACGAACTCGGATTCAACTCAACTAGCTCGGAACTCAAATATCCTAGTGACATGTCACTTGTATCCTAATCTATTCCCAATGTTCAAACGGGATTTTCCTCAATCACACATCTTTACCGTCCTCCACGGAATGTCGGAACCGATACTTGGTAGAATTTCATATTTATTAAGTAGCTCACATAATTTTCATATTACTAAATAATAATCCACAAAGCATAATATTTCATGATAATAATCATCATTTCATATAAATAACATTAAATTACTTAAAATGACAATTATGTTACTACATTTACACATGAACTTACCTCGGTACAAAATGTTAGAAATCGAGCCTATTCCTCTTAAACTTTATTTTTCCCTCGATCATGACTCGAATCTTGTTTCTCTTGATCTAAAATAACAAATTTAGCTTATTTAATACTCACATTTATTAAAACAATCCTTGACTCAAACTTTGGCAAAATTACATTTTTGCCCCTAAACTTTTACATATTTACACGCTTGGAAATTAAACTTCATCCTATTTTCTTATGTTTTATGACATGCTGATCATTTTTCCCTTCTATGGCAACATTAAATTCTCACTCTAACATGTGCTAATGAACATTAGGTATTTTTACCGATTATGTCGTTTTACTCATTTTCACGTAAAATCGCTTAGCAAAAGTTGTTTAACACAATTTCAAGCTTCATATTCTACCATAAAACATCAAAATAAACATATTTCACCTATGGGTATTTTTCCAAATATAAACCTTAGGTTAAATTATTGCTAGAATAAGCTTAATCAAGTTACCGGGACTCCAAAAAAGTAAAGAACATTAAAAACGGAGCTAAAATGGACTTACAATCGAGCTTGGAAGCTTGAAAAACCCTATCTATGTCTTCCTCATGTGAAATTCGGCCAAGGGGTTTAAGATGGACAAAAATTGGCTATTAATTTTGTTTTTAATTCATTTTAATAACTAAATGACCAAAATGCCCTTAATTAAAAACTATGGTGTTTTATCTTCCTTTAGGTATTTTTGTCCAAACTAGTATAATGGTCTAATTACTATCCAAGGACCTCCACTTTAAAAACCCATTACTCACAAGTACTTAGTACCTTTGTGAACTAGAACACACATTTTACAACTTTTGCAATTTAGTCCTAAATATCAAATTGGACCCTCTATCGATAAAATTCCTTAACGAAATTTTCAAACAATCATGAAATCGTGCCATATACCTTAAAATGATAATAAAATAATTATTTCTATCTCGAATTTGTGGTCCCAAAACCACTATTCCGATTAGGCCCTAATTCAGGATATTACACATGCTTTATAAGATGTTTAAACAACTTGGTCTTAGGGAATCCAAACCCACTAGGATGACTATTCAATTAGCAGATAGATCAATTAGATATCCTAGGCGTATTATTAAGGATGTACTTGTAAAAATGGATAAATTTATATTCCCTATTAATAAATTTATATTTAGTGAGTATGTTAATTCTTGTTGATTTTGAATTTAAGGTGATTATTTTGATAAGGGAAGACACCTACGTTTTTTGTGCTTTAAAATTCTAGACTTGGACTGCTTGAATCTTTAGTATCCTTTTGGTTAAATTTCCAATGCATGATTGTTTGCAAATTATCTTAAAACATTATTGATGAAAATGAAAAATTGAGAATGTTAACTTTAAT
This sequence comes from Gossypium hirsutum, assembly GCF_007990345.1. Taxonomy (NCBI): domain Eukaryota; kingdom Viridiplantae; phylum Streptophyta; class Magnoliopsida; order Malvales; family Malvaceae; genus Gossypium; species Gossypium hirsutum. Next base: position 46,731,642 of record NC_053431.1, on the reverse strand, counting down.
ATGGGTTGAGGAACACCGTGCCTCAATGTCACGACACAAAACTTCAAATTCAAAAACCTAGAACATTCAAAGTACGAAATTGTGACACCGACATTGGGTTTGCAATTCCACATTAGAATGTTTGCGCTACCTGACTATTTAGTACATATACAAAAAAGTTTTTAAAACCTAATTTGCACCCCTAATCACTCTCTAAACACCTTTTAAGCGCTCCTAAAGGCAGTTGTACCCTTCTCCACTATCCGTTGCTTCAAATTTTCGCCGTTCACCGTTAGCATGATGCTCTTCTTCGCACAATTACCACCCCCTCGGCTGCTCTCCTCTTTGATAGTTGAATTCATTAACAATTTTTGGTGATAAAAATTCTCACCTTCATTTATTTATTTTTGTTTCATCAATTTATAAATTGTTGGATTAGTTTTTATATGTATTGCATTATCCATGGTATCGAGAAAATTTTGTAAAACCGTACAACCAGCCAAATTGGGAGAATTTGATTCTACTCGATTCCAGAGTCAAGAAATTGAAAAATACTTCTTAAAACTCCAAGGTAAAACATTTATCCAGGAACACGGTTTCGACTCATCGTTCAATTTGAACGAAAAAAATATTTAATTCGAGCCAACCAATGGATCAACTTTTGTTAAACATCTAAAGAGTTGGAGATCGACTTGGTGGTGTATGAATTTCTTGCCTCATTAAAAGAACGAGAAAATACTAAATCCCAGCATGACGTGCACACTCACATGATAGTCCGAGGCGAGGAGGTCTAATCACCCCTCGGGAAATTTATAATATTTATAATGCACCGTACTATGCCTCCGATGCATTAGATGCACAAGATATTGATTATTTTAGAAACACTGATATAGATGAGGTTTGTACATATTTAACTGAGGGCAGAGGCATTTGGAAACACCAATCGAGCACTAACATCTCTTTTACATTCAATCAGGAAATAATATTTTTGGTTGCCTAAATGTGGATTCAGTTTATCAGCAGACAAATTTCTTTGGCCCTTAGCATGTCTAACATTAACAATTTTTGAGATATTATACTTTATTGTACTTTGTAGCGTAGACAAGTGTGCTTTAACAAGTGGATTTATAAGGCAATGTTCATTTGCATTAGTGGTAAGAAGGTTAGAAACTTTTTCCACACCTAGTGACTGCTTTATGCAAGAAAGCCAAGGTTTCGATGTCCAAAACCAAACAGTTCGTTAAGCCAACTAAGAGTATCCTTGGGAACTCCATCTACACCTATTACATTGAGCTCAACTGCAAGCACATCCAAGATTGGAATGAGTGACGTGAGAAAAAGATGGATGTTCTACAATTCCTCAAGCGGAAGAGGAAGGAAAAGGGCCAAGGGAGCCAAGGATCCAATGATATGACCGATATGGAGTGGGTCATTAGGTGGATGCAGTGTATGACACCATTGGGCATGGACTACGCCCAAAAATTTGAGATTCCTATCTCTGAGGCACCATCAAATTGATACCCATCCATACAACAAGCTGGTGAAGAATGGGAGGAGGAGGAAGAAGGAGATGACGAGGACGAAAAAAAAGAACCGACCCTCGATGAGGATTTTGATGAGATATTCCGATCAGAGTAGCCATCTGTTAGAGGAATTAAGACTCACACCCTGAGCTGCACAAGCCTTACTAGTTTTATAAGTGTGCGGGCCGCCACTCCAGACACGAGTTGAGGGAAGGACTTAATGATCAAGGAGAATCACCTGGTTCCCAATTCTAATTAAAAACTGATAGAGTATTAGAGTATTAGTGGTTATGATTTGTTATTCAAGTTGTTGTTAGTTAGTTAAGGTGTTAAGCAGAGCAGTTAATAGAGATTACTTCTATAAATATCAATATTGTAAACAGAAAGGGTCAAGGATTGAATTCACAAAATACTCAATATATTCTTTAAATTTCTTCTGAATCTGAGGATTATTAGTTTACATTACCTTACTTTCTATCATGGCATCAGTCGCCTGAGATCTTGGTGGTTGCTTCCGCTTTACGGTTATGAATCTGGTGGTTGATCAGCAAACTGGTGGTTCTTTTTCTACGTCTGCTTCACATTCTCGCTTGGTCTATAGCTTCCCTCGTCATGAGATTACTAAATTGGATGAGTCCAATTTTGTTCAGTGGCAACATCAAGTTCAGCTTGTTGTCGACGTTACGGTCTTCAGGGGTTCTTGGATGGTTCTGTCCCTGAACCACCAAAGGTGGTGACCACGGGTGATGGTTGTCTTACTCCGAATCTGGATGCAATTTGGTTCACGCAACAGGACAAGCTTCTTGCCTCGTGGCTTCTTTCCATGGTGAGCTCCTCTCTTTTTTCATATTTCATATCCACTAAATCTGCTTGTGATATCTGGAGTACAGCAAGTCATCTTTTCGCTGCAACATCTGTTGAAAGAGTCTCTTAGATCCGTCATGATCTGCATGCAGTTTGAAAGGGTGGATCTACCATCAAGAAATATGTGTCCAAAATCAATTCTCTTTGCGCCTTGCTTGCATTGTCGGGCTCGGATGTTCTAGAGGCCGAGAAGGTCGAGGTTATTCTCGGAGGTCTCACATCTAATTTTGACCCTGTGTTTATGGTGGTTGCGGCTTCGTTGGAGCCTTTGACGTTTTCAAAAGTGGTGGATATTCTTATGTCTTTTGAAAGTCGACAGTTGCGGGCTGTGCGTGATGTGCCGCTGGTGGCGCATGTGGTTCAGGCTTCTGATGCGGCACCTGGGTATGATGCTCGTAATGCTTGTGGTGGTCAGCAGCGTTAGGGTCGCGTGGTGGTCGTTTTTTTTATTCCCGGGTGTAATGCCAAATCTGTAATCGGTTGGCCATGTTGCCCAACGGTGCTATTACCGATTTGAAAGAGAGTATGGTGGTTCGTCGGCAGCCATGGCTACTGGTGGTGATGAGGGTTTTTGTGCGTGCCCTTCGGTGCCCAAATCTGAAGGAGGACAGTAGGTTTGGCAATAGAACCCTTCTGCTACCGTTGCTTTTGCACAGCCCAATTGGGCCACTGGTTCTATTGGACCACTTATTGGTCCTCATGCGTCTGGGCCTTATGTGCCCCATGCTTATGATTTTTTTAGTAGGCCACCTATTGCTAAAAGGCTCCATCCGGATTTGGGCCCGTAGCAAGGGCATTATTTTGTGGCTGCTAATAGACCTTCTTTAGCAGGCCGAATGTTTTGCTCATCTGGACCTAGTGGTTCGCCTTCGATTCCTAGGGCTCCCTATGTGTCTCAGCAGTCCCTTAGGTCTCCGGTTGCAAATTGTGTTGGTCTCGACGGCTCTGGTCCAATTGTTCCTCCTGAGGCTCCGTGGCATACCAAACCTCGTGCTCAGGTGTTTAATGTTGACAATTCTTATGGTATTGGGTTTCCTCGAATTCCAGATTTTCATGCTTCTGATTTTTCAAATACATCTAGATATGATTCTAGTTATGGAAGTGTTGATCCGTATGTTCCTACACCAACTGGGACTGCCTCGTAGTACCCGGATTTTGGAGTTTCTAATCATGTGTGTCAGAATGTTGCCGATTTAAATGTCTCCACACCGTATTCAGGTACATCTGAACTCTTAATGGGTAATGGGGCTCCTACTCAAATTTTATCTGTTGGGGACATGGTTATTCCTGCTAGTTCAGAATTATTATGGTTGTCTAATGTGTTGTGTGTTCCAATCATTCGCAAGAATCTCTTATCTGTGTCTCAGTTTGCTCAAGCTAACAATGTGTTTTTTGAGTTTCATCCTTCCTATTGTGTCGTTAAGGACATCCAGACGGGGGAAACTTTGTTGCGGGGATGAGTTCGTGACGGGCTCTATCAGTTCTCAGTTGATTCTCCACTTTCATTGCCTTTTGTGTCTGCAGTTGACAATGTTGATCTTCAAGCCAGTTCGTCATGTTCTGATCAGTTTACTTTGTGGCATAATAGGCTTGGTCACCCATCATCTTCAGCTGTTGCTACTGTTTTGAATAATTGTGGTATTGTTACTAATAAGAAATCTCTTTCTAATGTGTGCATTGCTTGTCAAAAGGACAAATCTCATAAACTTCCGTTTTCTCTGTCTACTACTGAGTATATGGAATTGTTTGAGTTAGCTATCTTTGATTTGTGGGGCCCAGCCTCAGTTGCTTGTGAAGGACATTTGTACTATGTTTCGTTTGTAGACATGTACAGTCGATTCACCTGGGTGTATTTGGTTAAACATAAATCTAAAGAATTGAGTGTTTTTCTCAGTTTCAAAAAATGGTAGCTACTCAGTTCGGGAAGACTATTAAGAAATTTCAAAGTATTAGGGTGGCGAGTTTCGGGCTTTTGCCTCCATCCTTGCTGACCAGGGTATTCTTCATTGCATATCTTGCCCTCACACTTCTGAACAAGTTGTGGAGCGTAAGCATCAGCATATAGTGGAAACTGGTCTCACCTTGTTAGCTCAGGCTAATCTGCCTATGCAGTACTGGGGTTATACTTTTCGCAATGCAGTTCATCTCATTAATTGGCTTCCTACTCCAGTTCTTCATGGACAATCTCCGTATCAGAAACTTTATGGGTGTGCACCGAAGTATGATTATCTTCGAGTTTCTGGCTGTTGCTGTTTTCCTTATCTTCGTCCTTTTCAGCGTCATAAGTTGGATTTTCGATCTCAACCCTGACATTTTTGGGGTACAGTTCTCAACATAAAGGCTATTATTGTATTACTCTTGAAGGGTCAGTGATAATCTCTCGTCATGTGGTCTTTGATGAGCATCAATTCTTGTTTTCACTTCTACCAGTGTCTGATGCTGCTCCTTCCCCGTCCAGTGCTACGTATGTTCCTCTTGTTCGTCATGCCACTTCTTCCGTTCCAGTGGCTCCCATAATGCCTTCTTGTACTTTGCCTGGCTCTCCTAGTGAGGTGTCTCGACGAGAGGTGATTCATCCTGAGTCTGCTACTCCGTCTGCCACTTGTTGTTCCCCAGCTGACGTTCCTGATGCTTCACAGTCTGGTTCCCGAGAGTCTTCATCTGCTTCCTCGACACCTGAAGTTTCGTTCCCAGTTCCTTGTGGGAATACACATGCAATGGTTACACGGTCAAAGGCTGGCATTTTTAAGCCCAAGGTTCTATCTGCAAAGATTGTTGAGTTTGAACCATGTTCTGTTGATGAGGCGATTGCTCATCTGGAGTGGAGATTAGCTGTTCAGGCAGAATTTGATGCCCTTCTGGCTAATAATACCTGGGAGCTTGTGTCGCTACCTCCTGGATGAAAAGCGATAGGTTGCAAATGGTTATTCAAAATAAAGAGGAAGACCGATGGATCTGTTGATCGTCGGAAGGCTCGGTTGGTTGCTAAGGGTTGTGCTCAGGTACCAGAATGTGATTTTAAAGAAACCTTTAGTCTAGTGGTTAAGCCGGCCACTATTCGAGTCAATTTTTTCCATTGCAGTGTCACGGGGCTGGTCACTTCGACAAGTCGATGTCAATAATGCATTTTTAAACGACGACCTGGATACTGAGGTTTTCATGCAGCAACCCCCGGGGTTTGTACAGTTTGGGTCGGATGGAAAGCCACTTGTCTGTCAGTTGCAGAAGGCTTTGTATGGACTTCACCAGGCACCTAGAGCTTGGCTTGATAAATTAAAGCAGTTTCTCTCTTCTATTGGATTTACTGTTTCTCGGTCTGATACGTCTTTATTTGTTCGGATCGCGTCAGGTCCTACGCTATATGTTCTGGTTTATGTAGATGATATAATCATTACTGGTAATGATTCGACAGCTATTTCTAGTTTCGTTGAACGGTTGCATACCATGTTCTCACTCAAAGACATGGGGGATCTGCATTACTTTCTTGGGATTGAGGTAACACGGTCTTCCTCAGGTAGTATTCATTTTTGTCAGAAAAAATATGTTTGAGACTTACTTGCTCGAAGCTCGCAACTCAATGTGAAGCCTGTTCATACTCTTATGATTAGCTCGACATAATTATCTAAGGATGATGGTGACCGATTGTGTGATCTTACTGAGTACAAGAGTTTGGCTGGTGCTTTATAATATGTGGTGCTTACACGTCCTGATATTTCGTATGCTGTGAATCGCATCTGTCAATTTATGCATAGTCCCACCACTACACATATGGTTGCTTTAAAACGTATCTTGCGATACCTCTATCAACAACGAGTTAGACAGTAATGATCGGGAATGAATTAATTTTATCAACAACGAGTTATCCCAATAAAAAAAGAAATATTAAAATTGATCGGGAATGAATTAATTTTATCAACAACGAGTTAGACAGTAATTCAGTTACACAAATTATTTAGATTTTATTCTCTTTTGTTACATAGCCCGAAGGTTTTAATTGATTTGTTATCCCAATAAAAAAAACAATTTATACTACTAACTAATCTTTGCTGAAGTTAATTCTTCTAACATTGAAAAAAAAAACAGTTTAATTCTTTTAAAATTCAGCTCTCAACTTGATTTCAGAAGTTCGTTACGCAAAGTATAATTAAGAAAAAAAACCGGTAGCTTTGTACAAGGAAACGATGACCACTACATTAATATTATTTTGATCTAAGCAGCTAGGAATCAAAACGAAATTTAACCACATAAAATCCTAACGATGAAAGGGAAAAAAAATATACTAAAAAATGAAAACGAATCAGCCTCTCAGCTTTGATCTAAGATATATGGAGCTCCCACATTGTTACCAGAAATAGGGACAAATGAGAACTGATTAGTAGCAGAGCCATGCAAACCAGAAAAACCCCAAGTTTCAACCATTTGCTTCGCAATGCTTTCATATAACCTTGTCGACAGGTTAGGCAATCGTAGCATAATGCGTCTCTATCGTTCTTCCATAAATCACAGTCGGGATTGTAAGTATCAGAATCAGTTTGCATTTGATCATTCTTTTCCCAGAAGGTGGCGTTTACATACTGCAACGGGCAGTCTGCAGGTGGTCTGCAACATCCCGACTTTACAATGGAACATAATGAGTATGTATCACCAAAACAAAAGATTTAGAATTATGATTGTTAGTGATATGTAAAATGATAATACATACCTCCACCGACGATAATTTCTTCATGCTGAAATCATATGATTTGAGCTTCGTTGATGTCAAGGCTAAATCACGGCAGACGCCAGTGTCGTAGATGCATTCTTTGATGTTGCTCCAAAGCTCGTTGTCATGAATTTTCATCTCGAACCACAATGGTGTAGCTGGAATCCTTCTGTTTTCCATGCTGTTAGCGCCAAGGAATGCAAGACCGATGGTGAACATCACGGTCAACAGCACCATAACCACAACGATTCCCACCATCTGCATTCGAGCTCTCAAGAAGAGAGCTGCATTGCAGATGAAGAAAACACAGATCAAGCCGATGCTGATCCCAATCTGCAAGCTAGGCAACTTGAATAGCCATTCGCAGTCATAGCTTTTCATGTATAGCAACCAGATAACGGAGGAAAGAACCGGAAGTGAGAAAACAAATGAAACAACGGATAATAAACCTGAAACGCGTTTCACTTGAAAGAATTTCCCTGGAATAATGTTTTTCTTTGTGGGTACTTCAGCCTGTTTATGTTCGTTCTCTTCAATAATTGGCACTTGTACCTCTTCTGCTGGATTACCATCAGCTTTATCATCTGCCATTGTATTAACGAAGAACAAGACCTTTGCAAGAAATGATTGTCAAAAAAAAAAATCTGATTAAATGTTACACCTACTTTTTAGTGCATGCCCAACTGTATAAGCATCAAGACAAACAAGACAACCCAACTGCTACGTTTTTTTTGTAACACACTAACATCTTGTAAGGGATATACCGATATATAGTTTCGTGTTTTTTACCGAGTCCTAATCTCTAATCCACTTATCGCACGGATATAGTTGGAGAGATATTAGGGAAAAGTTAAAAGAGTCTGTTCCCTTGATATTTTACCATATTTATTTATGGAGTACGTGTAACAATATGTATTTTGATGTTCAAGATTTCTAATAACAACAATTCATGTGATCAAAAATTTATATATAGTTCAACTGATAAAGTTGGTAATTTGTTTTTTCATTTTTGTTGACTAATTTATTTTTAACTGAAGTGGAATATTTTATAGTAATTAGTTTAATAGGTAAGTTTGTACATGTCTTAGTCTTAACTATAAGTATGTTCACATCAGTCTCAAACCTTGGTACGAGCACTTGATGGGTCCCTTGATTTTACTTGTGACAGCCCTAAAATGACCCTAGTCGGAAAGCGGTTTCGGGACCGCTAAACCGAGTCACCAAATTATTTGAATATGATATTTATTGTCTAAAATATGTGAATATGATTGTGTGAAAGTTTTAAGCTTCGATTTAGTCGATTGCATGTGAATTTAGTAATAGGACTTATGTGTGACACTTTTGAAATGTGATAGGTTAATCCATAAGGATCTATTAGTGCATGTAATCAAAGGGGTGGACTTGCATGTCAATTTCCCCCATTTAAGTACTAGTGGCCAGCCATGATAAAGGGTGATGGGAAAAACATGTCATAAAACATGATGTGCTAATGGTTTATGTGAGAAAGGATAAAATAATAATGGGAAGGTAAATGATGACAAAAAAAAATGTGTGTGGTTGCCCCCCCCCTCCATTGCCGTGAATGGAAGAAAGAAAGACTTCAACTTTTATTTTTCTATCTTGCTTCCTTGTCTCTTTAAAATGAAGCTAGAGAGGAGAGGCCGGCTGCATGTAGGGGAAAACCATGAAATTTGTTTGCTTATAAGTTGAAATTTTTAGGTAGAAGGCTAAAAAGGGGAGGAGCAAATTGAATAGGTAGAATCGGTGTTGGGAACCTTGGTGAGTTTTCCTTGAACTTTTATTTGATAATTGTTGAAACTGTCAAATTGCTGTCCGAATTTTACCTTGTTGGTATTGTTAATTGCTGCCCTGTTTATGCTGTCTAAATATTGTATTATTGATGCTGTCCGAATCAGCCTCCGAATGTGATATGTTATAGCAATTAAGCCAAGTGTTGCGAGTCCTCTTAGGCTGCCCACAACGCAACCTTTCAATACTAATGTTACCATGAATTTGCCTTCAATTGATGGTGTGGTGTATATACATTTTAGAAAGAAAGATGTTGTTGTTTAGTTGAATTTTCATTTGATAAATGTTCATTCGGTCAAATGGGAGAAGAATGAGATGAATTTAAATGTTGTGGTTTATTATTTTAGTTGCTAAATGAAGAAAAATCGGCTAACAAGGGAGTACTAAGGCCGAATATGATTTTGAATATTAGTGGTGTAGTTGCCGAATTTGAACTATGAAGTTATTGAGTAATGTGTGTGTTTTAAGTGATAGAATTGAGTGAATGCTTGGAATGTGATATGTATGAATTATGTGTTAAATTAAGGTTTGCTAAGCTAGCTATTAAGATGAAGTGAAAATGTTAGTAATTGATTGCTAGTGTATATATGTGTACTAGCCGAGCTTTAAATTTAAATAATGGTTGGAGCACCGTGTGTTGTAATGAGATTATTTGAGTGAAATCATAGATATTTATATGATGAATTCAATTGTGGATATACATGCTTAAATAAGATGCATACATGAATGAATAGATAGCTTGGTGTTGCATGTATTCGGTCATAAAGGTGCACATGAGGAAATGTTAGATTAATTGTATTAAATTGCTCAATGTGATTAAAAATGCGTATGACCATTTTGTGTTTGAGCTATAGGTGGCCATATGACCTATCAAACTCCTTGTCATATTCGGCCATAAGCTAGCATAATGAGACTTTAATAAGTTAAATTTGTTTGAATTAGCTCAAGAGCTTAGAGGACCAAAGTTGGATAAGGGAAGGGAAAAAGTGATCGAATAGCCGCCGAAATCGTTCGACCACATCCGAGGTAAGTTTTAAGTGATTAAATGTTGATTAAATTCAACTATAATAGGATATAATGAGTTGATTTAATAAGATATGATGTGGCCATGATATGTCTTAAACTCAAATGGTAAGTTCCTAAGTGTTTGGACTTGGAAATTTAAGAGCAAATTGTAATAATTTGCTCAGGACAGCCGCAGTAACGTGATTTTAGAACATCACTATAAATGTTTGGTGTGGAATTATAGGCTGAATAAAATATACAATCAAAGTTTAATTAGTCTAGTTTCTTATAAAAGAGACCGTGTAAGCAAAGGAATTTCCTATAAAGAGATATTTAAAGTTGTGTGAGACGGTGTCAGAATGACTCCGAAATCCCCTGTTCTGTTTTAAGAAAATCACTATAATTTGTACAAAAATGGTTACAAGATAAAATTTATGTGCTTAGACTCCTTAATGAGTCTAGTTTCAAATGAAATCAAATAGAACATACTTTGAATTCTGTACAATGAGAATTTTGATTCGCAGTGAAGACTGGTCAGATTAGTCAAACAGCGAAACAGGGGAAACTTTAAGAAAAATCTGGTATTGATTGGCCAAACCTAAAATTCTGAAAAATTTATGGATGAAAGATATACGAGTCTATATTCAGGGAAAATTAACGGCAAGTGATTTGGAGTCTTGTAGCTCCGGTTATAAATAATTTAGTGACCATTGCTCAGGAAAACAGCTCGTAGTGAATATGTGATTTTGTTGTAAACATGGATAAAACTTGTTTTAGTTGCTCATAAGCTATTGATTAAACTCATACTTGAATTCTAAATCGTGATATTGTAAGTTTATGAGTATTCGAATTTGAAATGATAGTATGGCGTAAAATTGAATTATTCATTGGAAAGTGATGGATGTAGATTCGGCCAAGACCAAGTCTGTACATGATGGTATATGTGGTATGTGAAGTATATTTGAATAAATGTGAAAGTGTATATATGTGATAAGGCCTAATGGCCGATGTGATGAATGTGAAAGTGTATATATGTGATAAGGCCGAATGGCCAATGTGCTGAATGTGAAAGTGTATATATATGTGATAAGGCCTAATGGCCGATGTGATGAATGTGAAAGTGTATATATGTGATAAGGCCTAATAGCCGATGTGATGAATGTGAAAGTGTATATATGTGATAAGGCCTAATGGCCGATGTGATGAATGTGAAAGTGTATATATGTGATAAGGCCTAATCGCCGATGTGATGAATGTGAAAGTGTATATATGTGATAAGGCCTAATGGCCGATGTGATGAATGTGAAAGTGTATATATGTGATAAGGCCTAATGGCCGATGTGATGAATGTGAAAGTGTATATATGTGATAACGCCGAATGGCCAATGTGATGAATGTGAAAGTGTATATATGTGATAGGGCCGAGTGGCCAACGTGATGGATGTGAAAGTGTATAAATGTGATAAGTCCCGAAGGGCATTTGTGTCAGTACTATATCCGGGTTAAAACCCCGCAGGCTTTATGCGAGAATATTATCACTGATTAATGTCCGTAGGCTTCGTGCTCGTACTATATCCGAGCTCTAAAGACCTGATGACTACGTGTGGAGATTTTGTCCAGGTAAGCCCCGAACTAAAGGTTTTGCTGAAGATTCAAGTAAAGCGTAAGATTATACAACTTCACAGTAACAATTGGTAATAAATACGTTCAATGCGTTAAGTTGGTCAGGTATGTATTTTGAGATTATATTTAAGTTTGATTTAGACTAAATCACAAGGTCGTTATGTGATGCACATGTGAGTAAAGCAATAAGACTATTCTATGATTATTGTGCATTTGGTCAATGTGGAAAGTCAGGAAAAAAAAATAAAATATATGTAATGTACCTATGATCATAAGAGGTCACTATCAAGTGAGAATTTATCTGCCTATTATATATGATGAGATGTGCATATTCGGTAAAGGGATGGTATGCCCGAAGGAAGAGTGAAATAAAAATACGAACAACTATGTTATAATTTGATTGTTATCTGTTGACACTGCTTAAAACTTACTAAGCATTGTAATGCTTACTCCGTGTACTTTGTTTCCTCTGTTTTATAGATCTCATTTGGAAGCTACAGGCTCGGGGATCATCAGCAACTAGTCACACTATCACTATCCACTATTTGGTACTGCTACGTTTTGGATTATCTTATGGCATGTATAGAATAGACTAGTAGTGAGAGGATATTTTGGTTAATGTATATAAGCCATGCGAAAATGGCATCTTTTGAATGTGTACTTATAGAAGTTTAAATTGTATCCCTGACTGTCTTTAGTACTCATCTAAAGGAATGTTCAAAAAAAAAATTTACTATTCTGATATGAGTTTCAAGACTGGTAATGCCCCTTTATCTATTCCGGCGACGGATACAGGATTGGGGTGTTACATTACTCATTCTAAGGTCTATTCGTATTTGATAACATGTTAATTTTCATGATATTTTTAAATTAGTGTTTATTTCTGAATTGATTCTTTTTAAATTAGTGTTTTTATATTTTAATCTTATCACAGATGCAATTGAGACACTAAGAGACAAAAATAAGCAGAAAAGGACTAAATTGAAACACAATCAATAAAAACGAGGCCGAATAAAAAATATAGAGAAAACTAATGACTCATCAGATTTTTTTGACTTTGTAAAAGCCAATAAAAAAATCTTATTTTATTATTTTTTATTTAATTTTATGTTAAATTAATTATGGCTAAAATTAATAAATTCTATGTGTATAAATAGGGCCTTAATATTCTTTGGAAAGACACATACCTAATTTTACATTTGATTTCAATTTGAAATTGAATAGATATTATTCTTTTTCATTCAAATTGGCGTGAGCATTCTGTTTCCATTTTCTTTATTCTTTCAAATTAGTCTAATTGCTTTCCAAGTACTTTTCTTACCCATTCTTCACCACTATCACTAAATTACCTTCCAATTCTACAAAGCATGAATAATTTCATGCTAAATTCCCTCTTAGCTTTAGGCCGGTGCTCTTTCCGGTCGGGAATCGTGAGATACGTATTCGTGCTAAAAATCCTTCTAATCGATATTCACTTTTTTTCCTAAGTATAGGGATAGACAACTCATCCCTTAAAGTTAAACTCGATTTCAAGTCAAAATGCATGTTGGGTTGGAGTCGTTTTTGTTGACAGTTGGAGAAACGAGTCAGTTGTGTTGTATTCGGATCACCGAGAACAAGTCAAGGAAGAAGTGATCATGTTTTAAACGACCTTCGCGATTGAGGCCGTTGATTTGAGTTGGGTTCTTCAGAACGCAAGGCTACCGGAATCTTGAATTGGGAACACTTGTATCTTAGTTAGATAATCAGTAAGGGTTGGTTTGCAGGTCGTATCGGGGCTAGCTACGAGAGGAAGAATTGGTGGTTGGGATGTTCTTAACTAATATAACTAGCTTATTGTTTGGAGAAGAAAATTAATTTTCAGGGATCAATTCAGAAATTCAGAATCCAACAAGTTTAGGCTAAGGCTTATCATCTTTGATTACAAAATCTGAATTTAATTTCCAATTTAATTTCTAATTTATTTAATTATTTATTATGTTGTTTCAATTGTTTACTTTTAAAACATTTCAAAACTCTCCTGATTTATTTGTTTATTTTTTAGCAGGTCCGTTTGGAGTTGTGGGCATGACTTTTGCCACGACTTCCGACACAACAAAAATTTTGACCACAAGTTAAACACAGAAGTCGATTATAACATCCAATCCCTGTAAACTCCACCCTACTACCACTCTTTACTATTATTTAGAGTTATTTTGTAAGAATTATTTTTGGTGGTTTTGACGCCCATCAGTATTGTAATTAGCATAAATTAGAGACAAAATTATGAATTTTATACCCATAAATAATACAAATACTCGAAATACTTCTGTATGTGATCTTGGTTTCATTTCTTTCATAAATAAGACCAAATATCTTCATTTACATGTTTCGATGATCTCGTTCCGAACTCAAGTTGACCGCTTCCCCATCAAAGGTGAGATGTTTGCCATCTTAAAAATACCCTTGATTACTTCAATTTAATTACCAGAGGTAGAAGTCTACAAAATTCTTTATAATAAGAGGTGTGTTGAATTTTTTCTCCACTTAAAAAAAAGATAAATTAGTCATTATACATTAGATCAAAAAATAAATTAATCATTATGTTAAAAATTTTATTAACTTCTACGGTTCAGAACTTGTCATTGTACTTTGGTATAATGTACATGTGGCATGTTATATGTAATTATCTGGTTATTCCATTACTCATGTCAGTTTTTAACAATAGAAATGGGTAAAATTTTTAACATAAATGATCACTTTGCTCTTTAATCTAACACACAAAAACTAATTTGCACATTTTTACATTAAAAAGGACAAAATATAATTTGACTTTTAGTACAGAGCCCTCCAAAAATTGCCATGGTAACATATTAACACACTTTGCCATAATAATGTCATATTTCATAAATTTTTACAAATATCAAAAATTATTATTTTTTAATCATTCTATGGAAACAAAATTTCCATAATAGAATATTAGTTAATATGACATCTCATAACCAAACATTTTTAGTACAAATTGCCAACTACTTATTACAACATATTTAAGTCATGGAACATTACATATAATCATTAAATAATCATTTCCATATTTATATAACAAAAAATTATTTATTTCCTTAGCACGTTAGCATAGTAAAAGAAAGGGTGTTGACAATAGTAGGATAAAGTCATGATTGTTATTCATCAACATAAGAAAATATATAAATAGAAAAATTACTTTTATTCTCCCTCAACTTCCTAAAATAGATTATCTCATAATATTGCATATAAATCTAATACTTATCTACTTCCCAAAATATTTCATACAAATCTTCCGTAATACCCTCTCAAGTTGGAGCATGCAAATTGTAAATGCCCAACTTGCTAAAAAAAATGATCAAATTGTTTCTTTCCTGAAGCCTTTGTAAATATGTCTGCTAGTTGATCTGTAGTAGAGACATAGGAAGGAGAAATAAGTCATTCTTGAATTACATCCCAAATAAAATGACTATCCACCTTAATATGCTTCGTACGTTCGTGATAAATAGTATTACGAGCAATATGCAGGGCAGACTGACTATCACAGAACAAAGGAATAGCTTTAGTTGATACACCCCGAGATTGAGCAGTAGAGATTTTAACCATTTCAATTCACAAGTAATAGAGACCATAGAATGATACTCTACTTCATTTGAAAAAGAGAGGCACTGAATTGCTTCTTATTTTTCCAAGAGATAGTTGTCTGCCTGAGAAACACAGGCCAGACAAATAGAGATCGTCGAGTGATGGGACATGCAGCCCAATTTGAGTCACACTAGGCTTGCAAAGGCAACTCACTATCTGAATGTAGAAAGATACCTCGGCCTGGAGCACCTTTTAAATAACGAGCTACTTAGATTGCCGTATTTAAATGCTTTTGCTTAGGATACTACATAAATCGAGATAAAACATGCATAGAGTACGCCAAATTTGGACGCGTGATAGCCAAATATAAAAGGTGACCCATCAATCGTCGATAGGACTCAGGATCTACAATCAATTCTCCTGAAGCATGTGCAAATCTGTGGTTTTGTTCAATCGGAGAGCCAGTTGATTTGGCTCCCAATAATCCTATCTTGGAAATAATATCAAGTGCATACCTACGTTGACACAAGAACAAACCTTGAGGACTACAAGCAACTTCAATACCTAAAAAGTACTTCAGTACTCCGAGTAAAGCCCCTAACCCTTCTTTGTTGCCAAGTTAAGGTTACAAAACATTACTAAACAAAACAAAACCTAACTTTAAAATAGAACAATAATACAATTTAATACTTATTAATAATAACTCAATGCAATCATAGGAAAAATACACATTTGGGCCTTAAATTGAGCCTTCGAGGCCCTAAAAACAATTTAGAAACAAATCGGGATCAATTCGAAACAATTCAGAAATTTGGGAAAAGTTTGATAAAAAATTAGGAAACATGGGTCACACAGCTGCATGACATTGCCCAGACTGTGTTTACATTCAAAGTCTAGACATACGGCCGTGTCCCAACCTGTGTATCCACTTGTGTGAATATTCCAAATAAGGCCACATAGTCGTGTCTCAGGCTGTGTGCCAGACCATGTGTGCTTTCGATGTTGGGTCACATGGCCGTGTAACTCTCTAAACTCGCTTGCAAACTTGCAATTTAAAATCAAACTACACACAGTCATGTAAATAGATTGTGTACGACACACGACCGTGTGACAGCCCATGTCCCAGGTCATGTGTTCCAAAACGTACCTTGAAAATCAAGTTTACCAAATATGCTTACTTGAGACACAAACCTACCATTTACCAACCAATTTACTTACTCATAACACACCTAAACAAGACCAAAACATGCCAAAATCACACATAAATCATACAATTCAAAAGCTTATCCAATGTACCCTTATTGGTACCATAATTAAACATCTAAACAATTCAACCTCAATGTCATGGTTTCAAATCCCAAACATACATCACATAACATATCTACCATTCAACCATTTCATTCACACTTCAATAAACCAAAAAGTTACCTAATCACAAGACATTCACAAATAATCAAAACACATATTTACATCTTCATGTACCAATTATCATCATAGGATATTAAAACACAATAAAAGCTTGGCACAATTTCAAAACATCCTAAGTTACCAAAATAACATACATACATGCCATTTATAACCATTTCCATATATTTAAAAACTACCAAAATGGATCAATGGATAGTGTAATCGTACTCCGACGTTGATTCCAACCATTTGAGCTTTCCGATGATCTACAAAACATAGAAAAATAACTATGTAAGCAACTAGTCCATAGTAAGCTCGAATAAAAGAAACTTAGACTTATCGAACATAAACGATTAAACTGTTAAAACATTGCTCATCTAAAATTATGCACACTTTTCCTTCCTAATCACAACAAACCACAAGGTTAGTAGGTGTGTTAATAAACATATCCAATCAATTGAACATGAAACATATCAATATGAAGTTCAATACAGAATTCCTTAATCTATTGCTCAATTGGTTCCCTTTTCATTTCATATTCATATACCAACATTTTCCATTTCATGTTTCCATAACATAGTTCATTTCATATACACATCCATTTGTTAAAACTTTAACTGCCCGTTGAATCAAATGAAATAACGTCGAATACTCGAAAAATACTCATATAACCACTTAAGTCCCTAAACACACCTCAACATCATAATTTAACATATTAATAGACATATGAAACATATAATCATACCAAGATATTGGTATTCACTATCAAACCATACTAATAAAAACATTCGTCTCATGTTCATACTCGTGACACAAATCTTACTCGAAACATGTTACCTGAATAGCAATGATTGAAGGATGCCATGGTGTCTTTCAACCATGGTCTTATTCACTTTCCGATATGATGCCATAGTGTCTTCAACCACGGTCTTATTTACTATCTGATATAACGCCATAGTGTCTTTAAACTATGGTCTTATTCACTTTCTAATATGATGCCATAGTGTCTTTCAACTATGGTCTTATTCATTTTCAATAGGATGTCATAGTGTCTTTCAACTATAGTCTTATTCATTTGAATCATAATGTCATAGCGTCTTCCAACTAAGGTCTTACTCATCTGAATAATAATTCCATAGCTTCTTTCAGCTATGGTCTTACTTGTCTTCATCCTAATGAACCTGCTCATATATATATTAGAAGATATACCATTCAGTTCACACATACTTATTTATTATGCTTCACAAATCAATTCTTTTTTTTTCAATTTCATGTCTTACCTCAATTAATCATGTTAACTATAATATATATAAATAAAAACCTTTATAATTGAATTCAAATAATTATAAACACATTATTTCATCAGAAAAATTCATCTATGTAGTTTTCCATTTTCAAGCATAATCTTTAACTCAATTAACATTTCAACTTAATCCATTTCATTGCTTAAAATTTATTAAGAAAATGAACTCAGTCACAACATAAATATATGGATATTAAAACACAAAAAAAAATTAAATTAAAATTAATTAATTTACGAACTTACCTAATCGAAAAACGACAATGAACCCAACACCGATGATTACACCACTAACTTTCCTTTCCTGCGATTATTGTCTGATTGACTCGCTTTTTGATCTAAATATAATAATTTAATTCAATTATCCAATTTAAATACTTTAACAATTCATGTAATTTACCATTTATGAACATTTTACACTTTTACCTTGAACTTTCTCCCTTTATTCAATTTAGCCCCTAAACCCGAAACTTTCACATTTATCACAATTAAATCAAATTCAAGCTAGCAAAATTATCTATCACACATATACAACCCATAATTACTAAAATTTTACAAGAATTTCATGCTAAATTTATTGTTTTATCAATTTAGTCCTTAAACTTTAAAATAAACTAAAACCACTTTACAAAATAGTTCTATTTAACTATCAAACTTATAAATCTATCATCAAACTTAAAAATCATCACAAATTCATTAATAGAAAGATTCAAAATATTTTAAAATTTCAGAAATTAGTCCCTAGGTTAGCTAGATTAAGCAACAACGATCTCAAAAATATAAAAATTAGTAAAAACCGACTAAGAAAATGCTTACATCAAGAGAAAAGAGATGGCCGAATGTTTTTTCTTCTTCTCCCCTTAGCATTCTGTTGATGATGAAAGAAAATGGTTCAATGTTTTTCTTTTCTTTTTCTTTAAAAAAATTTAAAACATGTTTTTATTATATTATTAAATAACATCAAAACTTATATATTATCAAGCATTATGGAAAAAAAACTGTTCCACTACATTACACTAGGCTCTAATTTCCATTTAGATCTCTAAACCAACATTAATTATGCAATTTAGCTAATAAACATCAATAGTGATTAACTTTTACATATTTTACGATTTAGTCCTTTTTCTTTAATTAACTAATAAAACATTAAAATTTACGGACTGAACTTCAATACACCTATATAATAACTTCATAAATATTTAATAAAAATATCTATTGGCTCGATTTACAAAAAGGGGTCCCAAAACGTCATTTTCCAAAACCACTTGACTTTAAGGACAACCCACTTGTACTTTACTATTCATTCAATTAGCAAAAATTATAAAATCAAAACTCAATATAATATTATATTTGACTCAAAAATATTAAATAATAATATTTACAAGCTCATTCATTGGATTTTATGATCCCGAAACCATTATTTTCGACATCACTGAAAAATGGGTTGTTACACTCCGAGATCCTACAGATGAAACAATTACTAAGATAGGCTATAAAAACTTCAATGCAGTAGAACAATTACTAGAAATGATCAAATGATCGACATACACAAGCACATTAATCTACATAGCACCTTTAGTATAAGTAAAAAGAGAATAGTCAAAGTAAGATTGTAGGAAGCCATACCCCTTTAGAGCCATAACAAGCTTGGCAAACCAACAACAAGGTGTCTGCTTCAAACAATACAAATATTTTTGAAGCCTACATACCGTACCTGGCTCTAAAGTGTCAACTTCAAGTGGAAGTTTCATACATACTTTTTCATCAAGATCACCATGCAGAAAGGAATTGTGAACATCCATTTGATGAAGCTCTCAATTCTCTGATACAACATTGACCAAGAAGGTTCGAACAATCACCATTTTTTCCACTAGAGTAAAAGTCTCATTATAATAGATTCCTTCAATTTGATGATTGTCAAGGACAACTAAACAGTCCTTCAATCTCCTAATGGTACTATTAGAGTTGTACTTTTTCTTGTACACCTATTTGCTACCCAAACCTTTCTTTCTAGGTGGAAGAGACTCCATAGCCCGTGTGGCATTAGCCTCAAAAGTCCAAACCTCCTCTTGCATAGCATTACTCCCCCTACATCTTTCATAGCATTCTTAAAAGACCATGGCTCCACCTCTATAGTTATTGTTGCAAGAAAATTTCTGTGTTTTGTGGTAAATTTATCACAATTAACATAATATGCTATAGGAAAAGGTGTACCCGAGGAAGGAGAGGAAGCGAGTGATACGAGAGATGAAATTTTCTTAATCATTGTATGTGTCACAAAATCTTTCAATCAAGATGAGAGGATTTTTGTTCTCATACCTCGACCCTTAAGAGAATGAAGAGAAATAGTCGAACCAGACGTTGAGCCTTGTGAACCATTACTTGGCTGGGCATTCAGCCTTTTTGTTGGCACATCCTTCGCCAAGACAAGATACCACTGCATTTTTTGGTAATAAAGAGAGACAATGTAACATCCCAGTTCCGACAGATTCCAGGTTATGACGCATAGTATCAGAATAGTCTGTGAGGCAAAATAGTATCCGCCTAAGTATTTCTTTTAGCGTATAGGATGTGTGTATGTAACAGCCCGTTTTTAGTAAAATTAGAATAGTGGTTTTGGGACCACAAATCCAATGAGTAAATTATTATTTTATTATTATTTTATTGTTTATGGGATGTTAGTATGGTCATATAAAAACAATTTTAAGAAATTTTGACGTTTGCATGCTTAATTTAATGAAAATGTCTAAATCACAAAAAGTACAAAAGTAGATTTTCATTAGTTAAAGGTGTCAATAGCTATGAAACTTTAAAATGAGAGGACTTAGATGGTAACTAGACCATTACTATAGTTAATGGACAAAGATGGGTAATAATTTGGTGTTTTAAGTAGTTAAAAACAAAAGTTAATATGGTAATTAATAAATTAAACTAAAAACAAATAAAAGAAAAAAATGCATTCATCTTCCCTAAATTTTGTTTCCACCGAAATTAGAAGAAGAAAAATCCATATCTAGGGTTTATTCATTCGACTACAACAAGTCCTTGCATGTAAGTGATTTTGAGCTCGTTTTTAATGATTTTTATGTTTTTGGGATCGTTGTAGCTTAACCTAGCTAGCCCAGGGATCAATTTGTAAAACTATCAAAGTTTAAGGGTTTGAATGGTTTTGATGTTTAATGATAGATTATGAGTCCTTGTTGATAAATAAACAAGTTTTTTAAAGTGATTTTTTATGAAAATTGTATTTAAGGACTTATTTGTAAAAATTATAAAAGTTCATGGTAAATTTGTGAAATGATGATTTGTATGGATCGATTTAGGTTCCTAGAGAATCCAGCTAGCATGAGAAGACGATTAAAATGTTTAAATTTCAATTTATGAGCATAAGGACTAAAATGTAAAAAGTTAAAATGTTAAGGGAAAAATAATAATTTTGCAAAAATATGAAATATGGACTGAATTGAATAATAGAATTATTAAATGGACTGAATTTGTGTATTTAGATCAAGATAGACCAAGTACGAATTTAGATAGAGGAAAAGCTAAAGCATCGGATTAGTCGATCTTGTTTCTATGCCTTAATCATCGAGATAAGTTCGTATGTACAAATTAATATGTTTATGTTATTTAATTGTATGTTATTATGTATTTACAATGTTAATAATCAATGTATATCTAAAGAAATGCCATGACGACTATCGAGTCCCGGTTGAACCTTAGGAATTCGTAGGATACAAATGACATGTCCGTAGGGATTTCATGTTTCAGGTGCTGGTCTCTAATGTCCTACCAATGGTTGAGGTCTTGCATTTGTTACGGATACTCCACAGCTCTTGTGAGCAACATCGTGTAGCTTACATTCCGATCCATAGCTCGTCTAAGCAGGTCCATTTCATAGCTCGTGTGTGCAACGATGTAAAGGAAAGGTTACAGTTATATGTTTAAGCACACTTGGTGTGAGCTTTCTCGAGTATCTGAAGATATTCTAAATGGTTCAACGAAAGAATGGTAAGTGTTCAAATGAACTATGACATATATTCATGGAAAGGAAATGATAAATTCAAATGAAGTATGTTCATATACAAATGGCTTACCTTATGTTTAATTCAAGTGAATTATGTTTGAATGCACTAATTAGTGTTGGTGATGGTGCTTAGGCTTGTGCCAATCCTATGGTTGGATTACATTATGCTTATACTTATGTTATTTAGATGAAATGGTAAGTTATGTTTCATGTTTTATGAACTTACTAAGCACTGTGTGCTTACGTAGTTTTCTTTCCTAGGTTTTATAGATAATCGGAAGCTTGATCAGTTTGGAAGCTTATCGAAGATCTATCACACTATCCAGTATAAATATCAGTAGTTTTTTATGTTTTGGCCAATGTTATAATGGCATGTATAGGTGGAAATAAGATGATGTTTAGTTAAAGCTTAGATGTTGAATTGGTATTTATAAGTTGGTTAATTTGGTACATTTGATGCCTTGTTAGTTTGTGTCAATTTGGTTAAGTTGTTACATGTTAGAAATGACTCAATAGTATGTGTTAGGTTGGTTTAGTTGTGGTTAAAAAATGGCATGTTTTGGAAATGTATTGAACTAAATTTGAATGATGGAAATGTGACCAAATATGTATGTTTAGGTAAGTTTTGATGTTTTCTATTGAGGTGCCTTATATGGCATATTGGTTGAATGATATTGGACTATTGAATTGGTCATTTCATATAGGTTTTGGTCATGTTTTGATACTTTTTTTATATGCGCAAAATACTTTTAGGTGGTTGCATGAGTTGGTGATGGAAATAGCTTGATCTTGACCAATTTCATGTCCACACAGCCTAAGACACGGGCATGTGACTCAACCGTGTGTGACACATGGCTAGGCAACACGACTGTGTGTCCTCTATAGGTTGTAATTCATGCAAGTCAAGCTATTACATGGTCTAGCACACGGCCTGGCACACGGGCGTTTGGCTTGGTCGTGTGACCCAACTCAGAAAGTTACATGGGTGAGGACACGGGCTGGGACACAGTCGTGTGTCTCTATTTCAATTGTTACATGGCTTGAGACATAGGCGTGTGTCAGATGGCCTAGCCACACGATTGTGTGACCCTACAGTCCAATTTTTTCTAACTTTTTCTTATACTTTGCTATTGTGTCCTATTTGATCTCAAATTGTTTCTAAGGTATTTCTAGGGCCTCGAGGGCTCGAATAAGGGATGTTATGTATGTGATTGAATGTATCTAAATTATGTTTGCAATGATGTTTAAAATGAATGTTTTAATGTTCTGTTTGTACAAGAATGTTTCGTAACCCTATTTCAGTGACGAATACGGGTTAGGGATGTTACATTTATTGGTATCAGTGCTACGATTTAGCTGTTTCTCAGACTGAACGTAGTATGTATGAGTCTAGAAATACATGCCATTATATAATCTGCGATATTTTGATAACTTCTAACTCAAATTGAAATATATTTTCATATAGATATAATGTCATCCAACCGAGCTGATTCTGATTAAGTTGAAAGTAACACGTGAGCCTCTATTCACAGAGCAGCGTCTAGTGGAAGTAGGCCCGTATCTAAGGGTCGGGGAGGTGAGGCTAAGGAAGCCTTCTTCTAGATGATGTCTGAATGGTTTTTTGAGTTTGTGCGAATGAACCCAATGGCTCAACGACCTCCACCCCCACATGTACCCCAATCGGTTCTCGTAGTTCCTCAAGGTTTAAAACCAGTATGAGTGACAAGCCTCCAGTTGATAAAATCTGAAAGTATGGAGATGAAGAGTTTCGAGGTATAGCTGAAGATGACCTAGAGAGAGTCGAGTTCTGGTTAGAAAACACGATGAGAGTTTTCAATGAATTATCATGTACCTATGTGGAATGCTTAAATATGTTGTTTCATTGTTGAAAGATTCGGCTTATCAGTGGTGGAACACCTTAGTTGCTATTGTACTGAGAGATCGAGTAAACTGGGAGTTCTTTCAGATTGAATTCTGAAAGAAATATGTGAGTCAGAGGTTTCTAGATAATAAACGTAAAGAGTTTCTTGAATTGAAGAAAAGTCGTATGCCAATAGCTGAATAGGAGAATAAATTTGTACAACTCAGTAAGTATGCCCAAGAATCTGTGCCTACGGAGGTTGCTATGTGTACTCAATTTGAAGATGGACTAAATGAAGACATTAAGTTCCTAGTCGGGATTCTTGAATTGAAAGAATTTGATATTTTGGTTGATAGAGCACATAAAGCCGAGGAAATTAGCAAAGAAAAGAGAAAAGTCAATTCCAAGTCACGTAATTCAGGAAAGCAACATTTGGGAAAATTATACTCATCGCCATCGAAGAAGTCAAAAGAATTTCATAGCTATTCATTAGCTTCGGTGGGTTATTCTGAAAAATATAGAAGAAAACATCATTCGAGCTCAAAACCTCTGGCTACATCTTTAGCAAATGTGGGTAGTGTCAGAAACAACAAGCCCGAACGTCAACAATGTAATAAATGACACTTCGATTAATGCAGATTGAAAGATGGGTCATGTTTTAAATGTGGTTCGTATGAGCATTATTTTAGAGATTGCCCAAAAAGGGCAGATAAAGAAAAGGCTCAGACTACTCGATCGAGTAAAATAGCTGCTAGAGGGAGACCAACCTAGAACACTGAAAACGTGGGTAATAACCGTAGTAGGATAAAAGACTCTACTGTGAGATCTGAGGCACGAGCACCAATAAGAGCTTATGTGATCCATGCTTGATAAGAAGCTTCAACTCCTGATGTGATCACTAATACATTTTCTATCTTTGATACTAATTTTAATGCTTTGATTAACTTGAGGTCAGCACATTCATATGTATGCATGAATTTAGTGTCAGATAAGAAAATACCTTTTGAGTCTACTAAGTTTGTGGTTAAGATAACGAACCCTTTAGGTCAGTATGTCTTAGTTGATGAAGTCTGTAAAAACTGTCCTTTGATGATTCAGGGTAGTAACTTTTCGATTGATTTGATTTTGCTACCTTTTGATGAGTTTGATGTGATTCTGGGTATGGACTAGTTAACTCTGCATGATGCTATTGTGAACTGTAGATGAAAGCATATTGTGTTGAAATGACAGAAAGGTGAAAAGCTTCGAATTGAATTAGATAGACTAGATAGTACATCAAATGTTATTTCAACTATGACGGCACAGAAATATGTTAGAAAAGGCTATAAAGTGTATCTCGCTTATATATTTGATTTTAGAGTTTCAGAATTGAAGATAGAATCGGTTCCAATCATATGTAAGTTTACAGATGTGTTTCCAGAAGAGTTACCAGGGTTACCGCCGATCAGAGAAGTTGAGTTTTCTATTGAATTAATGTTGGGAACATCTCCGATATCGATAGCTCCATATAGAATGGCACCTACAGAATTGAAATAGTTGCAAGCACAATTGTAAAAGTTGAAAAATAGGGGTTTTGTTCAGCCCAGCTTTTCTTCTTGGGATGCTCCTATTTTATTTGTCAAGAAAAAGGACAGATCCATGAGGTTATGTATCGACTATTGACAGCTCAAAAAAGTCACGATCAAGAATAAATAGCCTTTTCCACGAATTGATGATTTGTTTGATCAGTTGAAAGGAGCGACGGTATTTTCAAAGATTGATCTTCATTTGGGTTATTATCAGTTACGGGTTAAAGACTTGGATGTGCCAAAAACTGCGTTTAGAACCAGATACAAACATTACAAGTTCCTTGTGATGCCATTTGGCTTGACTAATGCACCTGCTGTGTTTATGGACTTGATGAATAGAATATTCAGACCATATTTAGATAAATTTGTTGTTGTGTTCATTGATGACATTTTGATCTATTCACAAGATCAGACAGAGCATGTTCAGCATTTGAGAGTTGTTTTGTAAACATTATGCGAATAAAAATTGTTCGCTAAGTTTAACAAATGTGAGTTCTGGCTCCAATAAGTAAAATTTTTGGGACATGTGGTATTGGCGGATGGTATTAGAGTTAATCAGAGCAAAATTTTAGCTGTGGTAGATTAGAAACCTCCGAGAAATGTATCTAAAGTCAGAGTTTTCTGGGTTTAGCCAGATATTTTTGATGAATTGTCAAGAAATTCTCGATGATTGCTACGCCTTTGATGAGACTGTGGCAAAAAGATGTTAAGTTTGAGTAGTCAAAGAAATGTCAGTAAAGTTTTAATTAGTTGAAAGATTTGTTAACTGAGGCACCTGTGTTGTTTTAGCCAGATTTTGGTAATGAATTTGTGATTTAAAGTGATGTTTCATTGAACGGTTTAGGCTGTGTTTCGATGCAAGAAGGCAAAGTGATAGTGTATGCTTCTAGACAGTTGAAACCACACAAAAAGAATTATCTGACTCACAATTTAAAGCTTGCAGCTATTATATTTGCTTTAAAGATTTGGCGACACCATTTGTATGGAGAAAAATTTCACATCTTCACAGATCATAAAAGGCTAAAGTATTTGATGTCACAGAAAGATTTGAATTTGAGACAGTGCAGATGTCTCGAGTTATTTAAATATTTGATTATAGACTATCATCCGAGAAAGACTAATGTTGTTGCTGATGCATTAAGTAGAAAATTTTTATTTGCTTTGCAAGTTTTGAACACACGGTTAACATTGATTGATGATGGTTTGATTTTAGCTGAATTAAAAGCTAGACCTTCGTTTTTGTAACAGATTTGTGAAGCTCGAAAATGTGATGATATTATGATCCCTAAACGAAAACAGATTGAGACGACATCTGATTCAGATTTTCATTGGGTTCAGATGACAGTTTGTACTTCAAAGGCAGAATTTGTGTTCCGAGAAATTCTGGTCTCATTCAGAAGATCTTACAGGAAGCTCACAGTAGTAGCTTGTCGATTCATCCTGGTAGTAACAAAATGTACATGATTTGAAACAGATGTACTGGTGGCCAAGTATGAAACATGAGATTTCATAGTTCGCATCGAAATGTTTAGTTTGTCAGTAGGTTAAAGTCGAACATCAGTTACCTTCTAGTTTGTTACAACTTGTGATGATTCCAGAGTGGAAATGGGAACATGTTACGATGGATTTCATATCGGGATTGCCTTTATCTCCAAGAAGAAAGATCTGTGTGGGTCATTGTAGATTGTTTGACAAAATCCATGCATTTCGTTCTGGTGCGTACAAATTTTTCATTCGAGAGATTGACAGAGTTGTATGTTTCTAAGATTGTTAGATTGCACGGTGTGCCAGTTTCTATTATTTCTGACAAAGATTTACGGTTTACGTCTCGATTCTAGAGTAAGCTACATAAAGCTTTAGGTACTTGACTACATTTTAGTACATCATTTCATCCTCAGATCAATGGTTAGTTCAAGCAAGTATTTCAAATACTCGAAGATATGCTTCAATGTTGTGTTTAGAGTTCGAAGGTAGTTGGGAGAGATTTTTTACGTTAGTTGAATTTGCATATAACAAAAGTTATCAAACGAGTATTAAAATGGCATCGTACAAATCTTTGTATGGTTAAAAGTGTTAAACTCCATTATAATAGACTGAGCTTAGTGAGAAAAAATTATTCAACGTTGATTTAACTTGAGAAACCAAAGAAAAAGTTAAAGTGATACGTGACAATTTGAAAGCAGCTTCAGATCGACAAAAATCTTACGAGAATTTGAAAAAAAAAAGGCATTGAAATTCAAATTGGTGATAAAGTGTTTTTGAAAGTGTCACCTTGGAAGAAAGTTCTTCGATTTTGCTAGAAGGGAAAGCTTAGTCTGCGGTTTGTTGGACCATACAAAATCATTGAAAAAATTGGGCTAGTAGCATACAGATTAGCTTTACCATCAGAGTTAGAAAAGATTCACAATGTATTCCATGTATCAAAGTTATGACGATATCGATCAGATTCTTCACACATGATTTCACTTGTTGATGTTGAGATTCAATTAGAGATTACGTATAGTGAAGAACCGATCATAATTCTACCTCGGGAAGTTAAAGAATTGAGAAAAAAAGCATAGCTTTAGTAAAATTTCTATGGCAATGTCATGGTATAGAAGAGGCCACCTGGAAACTGGAAAAATCTATGAAAGGGCAATACCCGAACTTATTTTTGGCAAGATTTTCGAGGGCAAAAATCCTATTAAGGTGAGAGTTGTAACAACCCATTTTTAGTAAAATCAAAAAAGTGGTTTTAGGACCACAAATCGAACAAGTAAATTATTATTTTATTATTATTTTAATGTCTATGGTATGTTAGTACGGTCATATAAAAATTTCGTTGATAAATTTTTACGTTTGCATGCTTAATTTAATGAAAAGGACTAAATCGTAAAAAAGTACAAAAGTAGAGTTTCATTAGTTAAAGGTGTCAAATAGCCATGAAACTTTAAAATGAGAGGACTTAGATGGTAATTAGACCATTATTATATTTAGTGGACAATGATGGGCAAGAATTTGGTGTTTTAAGTAGTTAAAAATAAAAGGTTAATATGGTAATTAATAAATTAAACTAAAAACAAACAAATAAAAAATAATGAATTCATCTTCCCCAAATTTTGTTTCTAACGAAATTAGAAGAAGAAAAATCCATAGCTAGGGTCCATTCATTCAGCTACAATAAGTGCTTGCATGTAAGTGATTTTGAGCTCGTTTTTAATGATTTTTATGTTTTCGGGATCGTTGTAGCTTAACCTAGCTAAAGCTTGGGGATCAATTTGTAAAACTGTCAAAGGTTGAGGGTTATGCCATGAATGAGTTTTTAATGGTTTTGATGTTTGATGATAGATTAGAGTCATTGTTGATAAATAAACAGTTTTATAAGTGATTTTTTATAAAAATTGTATTTAAGGACTTATTTGTAAAAATGATAAAAGTTCATGGTAAATTTGTGAAATGATAATTTGTATGGATTGATTTAGGTCCCTAGATGATTTAGCTAACATGAGAAAATGATTAAAATGTTTAAATTTCAATTTATGAGCTTAAAGACTAAAATGTAAAAAGTTAAAATGTTAGGGGCAAAATAGTAATTTTACAAAATATGAAATATGGACTAAATTGAATAATAGAATTATTAAATGGACTGAATTTGTCTATTTAGATCAAGATAGACCACATACAGATTTAGATCGAGGAAAAGCTAAAGCCTCAGATTAGTCGATCTCGTTTCTACACCTTAATCGTCAAGGTAAGTTTGTATGTACAACTTACTATGTTTATATTATTTAATTGTATGTTATTATGTATTTACGATGTTAATAATCAATGTATATCTAAATAAA
Source organism: Gossypium hirsutum (assembly GCF_007990345.1). Classification (NCBI taxonomy): domain Eukaryota; kingdom Viridiplantae; phylum Streptophyta; class Magnoliopsida; order Malvales; family Malvaceae; genus Gossypium; species Gossypium hirsutum. The sequence continues at coordinate 46,702,562 of NC_053431.1, read as the reverse complement.
TGCCATGACGGCTATCGAGTCTCGGTTGAACCTTAGAAATTTGTAGAATACAAATGGCTTGTCATTAAGGATTTCATGTTTTGGGTGTTAGTCTTGAATGTCCTACCAATGGCTGAGGTCTTGTATTTGTTGCGGATACTCCACATCTTATGTGAGCAGTATCATGCAGCTTACGTTCTGACCCACAGCTCGTGTAAGCAGGCCTATCTCACAACTCGTGTGAGCAACGATGTAAAGGAAAGGTTACGATTATATGTTTAAGCACACTTCGTGTAAGCTTTCTCGAGCATTCGAAGATATTTTAAATGGTTCAATAGGTATGAAAAGGAAAGGAATGGTAAGTGTTCAAATTAACTATGCCATGTATTTATGAAAAGGAAATAATGAATTCAAATGAAGTATGTTCATATACAAATGGCTTACCTTATGTTTAATTCAAGTGAATTATGTTTGAATGCACTAACTTCTGTTGGTGGTGGTGCTTAGGCTTGTGCCAATCTTGTGGTAAGATTACATTATGCTTATACAAATGTTATTTAGGTGAAATGGTAAGTTATGTTTCATGTTTTATGAACTTACTAGGCATTATGTGCTTACATTGTTTTCTTTCTTATGTTTTATAGATAATCAGAAGCTCGATCGGTTTGGAAGCTCGTCGGAGATGTAACAGCCCGTTTTTGAGTCAAATCGGAACAGTGATTTTGAGACCACAAATTCAAAGTTAAAATATTTATTTTATTATTTTATTAAAGTTTACAGCATGATATAATTATTGTGTGAAGTTTCATAAATAAATTTTACTGTTTGAATGCTTAATTCGATAAAAAGGACTAAATCGTGTAAAGTGTAAAACTTGTGTTCTATTAGCTAAAAGTGTCAAATAGCTATAGAACATTAAAGTAAAGGTCCTTAAGTGGTAAATAGACCATTTATGGGTTAGTGGATGATGATAGCATGGCAATTGGTGTAAATTATAATATTTTTAAAGGTTATAAAGGTAAATTAGTAATTAATGTTAATATTAATAAAACAAAACCAAAATTTCTTTCTTCATTCATCTTATAATTGAAAATTAGAGGAAGAAGAAAACTAAATAGGGTTTTTCATTTGGCAATCATAAATTTTTCAATTACGTACGTATTTTGACTCAATTTTTAATAAATTTTACGTTTTTAAGATCGTTGCTTTGTATACTAGCTAGCCCATACCTTAGATTTCAAAATGGTTAAAGATTTAACATAGTACCATTGTTGAATGTTTGAGTAACTTGATGGTTGATGATGGATTTTGAATATTTGTTGATAGTTAAACTAGTTTTGTAAAGTGACTTTTGACAAAAATGTCAAAAAGGGATTAATTTGTGAAATGTAAAATTATGTGGGTGAAAGTATGAATAAATAAAATATATAGGCTACTAGAGACTCTATTAAAATTTGGCTAAGCTTGGGTGGTACTAAATTGCATGAATTTGGAATATTATATGATAAGGACTAAATTGTAAAAATGTGAATGTTTAGGGAAAATATGTAAAATAGCCCTAATATGTATTTTGGACTAAATTGAATAAATTTTTGATTAAATAAGCCAATTTTGATAATATATAGATCAAGATAAGCCGAGATCGAGTTTAGATCGGGGAAAAGGAAAAGTTGATAATTAGTCGATATTTCCTATTCAAGCGATATGAGGTAAGTTCGTATAATTAGAATCAAACTTTTAAATACTTGTAATTATTTGAAATGTATGTATAAAATTGACTAATTGATATACTTGGAATAAGAATGCCTTATTTATATAGACTGATAGTTACCGAGCCCCATTTGAACCGTATGAATTCGTTGGATACGAATGACATGTCACTAGGGTTACCATTTTGGTCGAGATCCTGCATGTGTTGTGGCTCACCGTAGCTCGAATGAGCTTGCTGATATATCAGCTCATAAGAGCTTACTATTTTCAGCTCGTTGGAGCTTACTATTTCAGCTCATAAAAGCTTACTGTTTTCAGCTCGTCAGAGCTTACCATTTTAGCTCAATAGAGCTTACTGTCCATCAGCTCAGGAGGAACTTACTGTTCATAGCTCAAAAAAGTGGAAAATGATAATGAATTGACGAATTACTGATTTATACGTAATGTATATTACCCGAGTATCCCTCGATATTCTAATAGGTTCAACGAGCATAAATATTGTTTATATGGATGAAATACAGTTTATATGGATGAGCTACTATTTGCAAATGGATTATTGTTTATATGATTGAGAATGAAATGTTACTAATGTTGTACATGATATATGAATTTGGTATAATGCAATGTATTGAGTATTGAATTGAAATAATGGATGGTTACATGTACTTGTATGGCTAACTTGTTGATGAATGTTTGTGTTTAGGCATTTGGAAATTGAGTTGAGTATACCTTATTTACTTGTCTTGATTATGTATAAATGGTAAGTTTAATTCTAAATTTTTCGGGCTTACTAAGCTTTAAAGCTTACTCTGTTTCCTTTTCTATGTTTTATAGAGGTTCGATAGCTCACTCATTTCGGACAAGTCAGAGTTATGCATCACACTATCCAGTTGCCGATTGGTACTTTTGAACTTATGGATATATGTAACTATGGCATGTATAGGCTAGATATAAAGATAATAGTTATGTTCACTTGAGATGGTGATTTTGGTTCATGTTGTGATAAGTTTAAGCCATGTGATTTGGCTAAACTTGATATTATGTTTTGGTATGTTTTGGTAAGTATTATATGGTATGAAATTTTGCAAATGTGTCTTGTTATGTGGTAAGCTTATGAATAGAAAGTGTATGGTATTAGTTGATTATTTGAATACTATGATGAATTGGTATAATTTGTGTATGGAATGTTGTGGAATGGCTGCCTATTGGGTTATAAAATGTTGCAATGTATGCTTGTGCATGCAAGTGGAAATAGGGTGGAAAAATAGCTTTCCAAATAGCCTATTTTTGTCCACATGGGCAGAGACATGGGCGTGTGTCTCGACCATGTGAGACACACGGTAATGTTACATGGTCGTGTGTCCCTTATTGTTAAATTAAAATGAAGTTAGTATGCTCCACACGGTCTCACACATGGGCGTGTAACCAGCCGTGTGGTACAAGTCAGTATGTCCCCTAATTGGCACACGGCCTAGCACACGGGCATGTGACTTGGCTGTGTTGCATAGGTCAGTATATCCTACAGGATTAGCATAGCTAGCATACCGGTGTGTGTGGCCACTTTGAATGGCACACGAGCTAGACACACGAGCATGTGGTTGGCCGTGTGTCCCAAGTCAGTATACTCTCTAGTTTTCAAATGGGCATGTCTTTAGCCATCTGATGCAAGTTAGTATGTATACCCTGTTTCTACACGGTCGTGTCTACTAGCCGTGTGAAACACACGACCTGTTCACATGGGCGTGTGACCCTTGAAATGTTGAAATTTTTCTAAGTTTCCAAAATTTTTGATGTTATCAGTTTAGTCCTGAACCACTTCTAAAGCATGTTTAAGGCATCGTAGGCTATTATAAGGGACAAATTGATTGGAATTGAATGTTGATTGTATGAAAATAGTATAGTTATATGTGTTTCTAGTTCGATAATGCTCCATAACCCTATTCCGGCATTAAATATGGGTGAGGGGTGTTACAGGAGATCTATCACACTATCCAGTAAAAATATCAGTAGTTTTTGTTGTTTTAGTCAAGGTTATAATGGAATGTATAGGTGGAAATATGATGATGTTTAGTTGAATGCTTAGATATTGAATTGGTATTAATAAGTTGGTTAATTTGGTAAATTTAATGCCTTGTTAGTTTGTGCCAATGTGGTTAACTTGTTGCATGTTAGAAATGGCTCAAATGGTATATGTTAGGTTGGTTTGATTGTGGTTAAACTATGGCATGTTTTGGAAATGTATTAAGCTAAATGTGAATGATGGAAATGTGACCAAATATGTATGTTTAGGTAAGTTCTGGTGTTTGCTATTGAGGTGCCTTATATGGCATATTGGTTGAATGATATTGGACTATTGAATTGGTCATTTCATATAGGTTTTGGTCATGTTTTGATGCTTTGTTTATATGCACAAAATGCTTTTAGGTGGTTGCATGAGTTGGTGATGGAAATGGCTTGATTTTGGCCAGTTTCATTTCCACACGGCCAGGCGACACGGCCTTGTGTCCCCTGTAGGTTTTAATGCATGCAAGTCAGGCTATTACACGACCAAGCACATGGCTTGGCACGAGCGTGTATGGCTACTTCGAGAGTTACATGGCCTGGCACACGGATGTGTGGCTTGGCCATGTAACCCAACTCAGACAGTTACATGGGTAAGGACACAGGCTTTGACATAGTCGTGTGTCCTTTTTTCGAGTGTTACACAACTCACATGGCCTGGCCACACGGCCGTGTTACCTCTACAGTCTAAGTTTTTCTAAGTTTTTCTTATACTTTCCAATTGTTTCCAATTCAGTCCCAATTGTTTCTAAGGTATTTTTAGGGAATCGGGGGCTCAAATAAGAGATGTTATGTTTGTGATTGAATGTATTTAAATTATATTTACAATGATGTATGAAATGAATGTTTCAATGTTCCATTGTACGGTAATGCTTTGTAACCCTATTTCGGGGATGGATCCGGGTTATGGGTGTTACAATGTATCCCAATAACTGTGTAAGTTAATGATAATTCTTTGCTAGATTACTAAGTTAATTGGAAAATGATAATATCAAAGTAAAAACGTAGTCATGGTATGAGTTCACGCTAGAGGTATAGTGTGCTTGTATGTTTGATGCACTGTTCAAGTTTCGATACAAGGTAATGTAGTTAGGAATCAACCAGATTGAGTAATCGAGTATTTAAAATATTGTATTTTTATTTATTTCATCCTCAGATTTTGTAGGCCATTATATAAGACAAACTTTGAATTCAGGTGACACATGTTGAGCTCTGGTAAGTGAAATTTGACTATTTATATATGTGTGTGAGTTTAGAAATATAGGGTTGTTGTTCTTCCTTCTTCTAAAATGTTGTTATCTAATTCTTTTTGGAACCAAAAGCATTCCTCTCTCCTTTAAGCTGGATATTGTAATTCTGGATCTCCTTAGTATTTGTTGCATGTCTGAGTAAGTAATTTGACTCTACATATTAAACTCAAAAAGAGTAGACTATACATAATATATAAGTAGCTGAGTGAAAGTATAAGGCTCTACATGGGGGTTGTTAATGTTTGAGATATAAAAAAATGTTTTTGAGTAAGTCTTTGACGATGTTCCTATGTTCTATTAGCAATGGTTGCTATAGTTTCATGTTGGATATTTGGTCTAGAGTTCAAGTTGTTGTTCATGAGTGTTAGGTGAGTTCTATGCTGACTCTTGCATTTATATTGTTCATATCGAGAAAACACCAGTAGGAAATTGATTGAATTATGAATCCAAAACTATGAAAAGTATAGTATGTATATTGGTAGTGAATCTGATAAATTCAAGTATATGATGATTGGTGTCTAAGTAGTGAATCTGATAAATTCAAGTATGTGATGATTGGTGTATGAGTATTGAAACGATGAAGTATGGTTGTATATGTATGTATAGAATGTATGCTATGAGATGTATGTTCTGTGGGTGTATGTTAGTGAATTAAGATGTTGTGCTTAGATTGTGTCAGCGCATAAAGAGTCTGTAAAGTAATTCTGTGTTTAGACATAGCGGTGGTGTTTGATAGAGTCCATTGGGATATAAAACATGAACTCTGATATGAAACTCTGAAGGAAAAGTCCATGTCCATGGCACCCTGTAACACCCCAAATCTGGCCTAAACGTTATCGCCGAATCTGGAGAAGTCACATGAGAATTTTTTAAAACCGTGTTTACCTAAAAACTGTTCCAGTTACCACCATTTTACTTAACTCAGAGAACATATATTGATTGATTTGCTTGAAAACATTTCTTAGTTCGTGGAAGCTTAAGAACAAATAAAGTTGTAGTTCCAAAATCCATAAACAGTATTTCAAATTCTGAACTTAATCCAAACAGTCTGAAACCAGAAATTACATAATTACTTCCAACTATAGCAATTAAAATAATAAAAGCATTAAAAACCTTTAAAACCAGAGTGTATGAAGCAGTGGTCACCGTCGAGCCCTCTGCTGTACCGATCCAACTACTACTGGGGACTACCTGATAGACAAATAAAATAAAGGGTGAGTTTTAGCAAACTCAGTGTGTATATCCCCAAAGTAAAGCATGTATGTAAACGGATAGCAGTCAACCAGTCATAATCGAGCCTAAGCTCTTAACAGAATTAGTGTAGGCCTTAGCCCACTCAGAACATTATCAGATACATTCGGGCCTTAGCCCATACAGACATACATGTATATCAATCAGAACAGTAATGCCCACAACCCTGCACACCATCTCCGTCCAACCCAACACACCATGTGGGGATAAAATCAACCCACCCAGCCCTGCACACCAAGTATGGGGATAGAATCAACCCATTCAACCCTACACACCGAGTGGTACCGTACACGACACGTATCAGATATATATAGCATAACTGCCAGATGACAGGCTAGAAGCCTTTCAGTCTTCCTTCTCTTCAACTGCAAACTCAACCCAATGTAATGCAACATAGATAATATTGCATGCTTATGTGCAGATATCAAATCATAACATCATCATCAAATCAGAACAGATACACATGCTTTAATGATCATGCATTTACATACATCTTAGTATCAGATCAGAGTATAGGGGTCTAAGTAACGTTTACCGACCCTAGAATCAGGTCACAGTCGACTTGGGCGACCCGTGCAACCTTGTAGAACATTTCAAACAAATCGAGCCCACACGCCCGTGTGACCGCCCACACGCCCATGTGACTCACACGGCCCAGATTGGCCTTACCCATGTGGATCACACGACCTAGCCCAAGATCCTACACGCCTGTATGGTTCATCCGTGTGACCCACACGCCCGTGTGGCCCATACGACCCAAATGGTCAAGTCCGTGTCTCGCACACAGCCTCGTCAGCCCCACACGCTCGTGTCTGTCGTGCCCGTGTGGCACGCGCATGGCCTACTTCGTCGACCACACGGCCATGTCTCGTCACACGGCCTCCACACTGGCAGTCCACACGCCCGTGTGGCGTTGACTGTAGCATTTTCTGTTTCCGCTGAAACGCATTTTAAGATCGATTGGAGTACCCACCTGGTTTCGATTGAAGCCTAACGCAATCTTGAGCACTTCAGAACCTATATTTGACAATGTCAAGACCCATTTTACTCACTCAAACAATTTTAGATTGAAACTACACGAGGTATTCCGCCCCGAAATCGTTAAATTTCTTACCTCGAGCGAAAACCAATGAATACTATGTGCTTAATTCGCTATTCAGGAACGAAGAACAGCCCCTTGATCAGTACCTAAACACTCAAAGAAAGTTCCCCCTTAATCTCTTAACCAAAATGATGTTTACGAACGACAAGCAGAACTTACCAATGAAAAGAACGTCAATGAATCACAGAAGCCCGTTAATACTAAATCAAAATGAATAGGAGGAAGGCAAGGGAAATTTCAGCAAAAATAAAAGAAAAAAAACCTGTAGAGGGGAAAAATATAAGAGAATTTCGGCAGGGAGGGTTCTTCCGGGGAAACTACTCAGAAAAATCTGATAAACCCTACCACTTCAGTGTTTTAGTTCACCTCCAATTCTATCACGAACTTCGTGACAAAAATAATGGCCAAGCAGGATTTGAACACAAGTCCTCTAGCATAAACCCTTGCCACTTCTCCACTAGACCAGAAGGCCCTCTCTGTTAAGTTTTTACCAATAAATTCTTATAAGCCCATTAACCAAAAGCTAAGCTTTACTTAAAAAAAACCTAAAATTTTGCCCAAGTTGATACTTGAACTTGAGACTTCCCTAACACACCCCCAAAACACCTAAACACAAAAGCAGATAGATATTATGAAAATTCATGCAAAAACATATTCAGATATTTTCTTATGCTACAATTCCACAAAAGTCGAAATTACAAAAATTTGGGGCGTTACAACTCTATCCCCTTAAAGAAAATTCGTCTTTGAATTTTATACCTGATCAGAAAAGGTGAGGATACTGTTGTCGCATCGCATCCTCTGGCTCCCAAATAGCCTCCTCAATGCTATGATTTCGTCACAAGACCTTCACTAAAGGAATGGACTTTCTACGCAGAACCTTAACATCGCGGTCTACAATCTAAACTGGCTCCTCCTTGAACGTCAGATCTGGTCTAACATGAATCTCCTCCACAGGCACAATGTGTTGGGAACAGAGTGGTAACGTCTCAACATCGAGACATGAAATATGTCATGCATGCGATCTAACTCTGGTGGCTTCTCCAACTGATACGCGACTGGCCCAACTCGCTTCAGAATCTGGTACGACCCAATAAACCGAGGACTCAGCTTACCCTTGCGTCCGAACCTCAGGACCTTCTTCCATGGCGAAACTTTAAGAAAGACCAAGTCCCCCACAGAATACTCAATGTCCTTCCTCTTCAAATCAGCATAAGACTTCTGTCTATCAGAAGCTACTTTCAGACGCTCTCAAATCAACCAGACCTTATCCTCAGTCTCTGAAATCAACTTCGGACCCAGAACATGTCGCTCACCCAACTCAGTCCAGTACAAAGGAGTGCGACACTTACGACTATAAAGTTCCTCATACGGTGCCATCTGAATACAAGACTGATAGCTGTTATTGTAAGTAAACGCTGCCAAAGGCAAGTACTCCTCCCAACTACCTCAGAAATCCATAACATAGCCCCTCAACATATCCTCCAGTATCTGAATCACCCTCTCCGACTGACCATCTATCTGAGGATGAAATGCAGTATTGAAGTCAAGTCATGAACCCAAAGTCTTATGAAGCTTCTGCCAAAATTGATAAGTAAACCGAGGATCCCTATCAGAGATAACGACACAGGAACCCTATGCAGTCTTACTATCTCTAAGATGTAAAGTTTAGCCAACTTCTATAAGGAGAAGTCTATCCTAACAAGAATGAAGTGTGCAGACTTGGTCAATCGATCCATGATGACTCAAACAGAATCCTTCTTAGTGGGTGTTAGAGGCAACCCACTAACGAAATCCATCGTCACTCGCTCTCACTTTCACGTTGGTATTCTTAACCGACTGTAAGAACCCCGAAGACAACTGATGCTCAACCTTAACCTACTGACAAGTCAGACAGCGAGCAACAAAATTGGTCAGCTCACGCTTCAACCCTGGCCACCAGTACAACTCTCGGAGATCTTTATATATCTTATTTCCACTAGGATGCATAGCATACAGACTACTATGCGCTTCCCTCAAAATCAATAGCCTCAAATCCTCATCATTAGGTACACAGATCCTACCTCGGAAGCACAATACCTCATCATTATTCAGCCCAAAATATATAGTAGTCCCAGTCTCAACATGACGAAATCGCATCTCGAGAGTCTTATCCTCTTACTATTTAGTTCTAATCTACTCAATCCATGTTGGCTTCACTTGTAACTCTGCCAGAAGACTCCCATCGTCATAAAGACTCAATCGGGCAAACAACACTCTCAAATCAGCCATAGCCTTACGGCTTAATGCATCGACCACCATATTGGTCTTTCCAAAGTGATACTCTATATTGCAGTCATAATCCTTAAGCAACCCATCCCATCGCTGCTGCCTAAGATTTAACTCCTTCTGAGTGAGGAGATACTTGAGACTCTTGTGATTAATGTAGATGGTACACTTCTCACCGTACAAATAGTGCCTCTAAATCTTTAATGCAAAGACAACTGTAGCCAACTCTAAATCATGCGTCGGATAATTAGCCTCGTGAGTCTTAAGCTGTCGGGACACATAGGCAACTACCTTACCATCTTGTATCAAGACGTAACCAAAACCCACATGTGACGCATCACTATAAACCACGAAGTCCCTACCAGGCTTAGGCTGTATCAGAACTGCAACCTGAGTCAAAACTGTCTTGAGCTTCTCAAAGCGCTCCTGCTGTGCATCAGTCCAAACAAAATGAACTCCTTTACGCAGTAACTTAGTCAACGGTACTGCGATCAACGAGAACCCTTCTACGAAATGTCGGTAATATCCTGCCAGTCTCAGAAAACTACGAATCTCTGACACATTCTTCGACTGTTTCCAGTCCAACGTAGCCTCAATCTTACAAGGATCAACATGAATCCCCCAGCAGACACCACATGTCTCAAAAAGATTACTTCTCGAAGCCAAAAACTCACACTTAGAGAACTTCGCATAAAGCTGTTTCTCATGAAGGATCTGCAGAATAACCCTGAGATGCTCATCGTACTCGTTCTCAGACTTAGAGTAAATCAATATGTCATCGATAAACACCACCATGAACTGGTCTAAGTCGGGCTGAAACACACAGTTCATTAAGTCCATGAATGCCGCTGGTGCACTAGTCAACCCAAAAGGGAAAGCCAAGTAATGTCCATAACGAGTCCTAAATGCCGTCTTATGCACATCAGCCTCCTTAACCCTTAACTGATGATAACCTGACTGCAAACCGATCTTAGAGAACACAGAAGCCCTTCTGAACTGATCAAAATAAATCGTCTATCCTCGAAAGTGGGTATTTATTCTTAATCGTCAACTTATTCAACTGACGGTAATCGATACACATTCTCATCGTACCGTCCTTCTTCTTTACAAATAGAACAGGTGCTCCCCATAGAGACACACTGGGATGAATACACCCATGATCCAACAGCTCTTGAATTTGAGCCTTTAGTTCTGCCAGCTCTTTTGGTGCCATTCGATAAGGAGCAATAGGCACCGAAGCTGTACCAGGAATCAACTCTATCCTAAATTTTACCTCACGACTCAGAGGCAGTCCTGGTAATTCCTCTGGAAAAACATCTGGAAAGTCCCTCACTATACGGATGTCCTTAACCAAAGAGTCCACAGAATAAGAAACACTGATGTAGGCCAAAAACACCTCACATCCTTTCCTCACCAACTTCTCTACCACTAGCGCAGATATCACATTAGACAAATAATTTCATCGTTCCCTAATCACAACTATCTTGCCATCCTCCTCGGTCCTCAAAACAACCCTCTTATTAGAACAATCCAAACTTACACGATGTTTCATCAACCAGACCATGCCCAGAATTAAGTCAAACTCCCTAAACGGAAGTTCCATCAGATCAGCCAAAAATATCATCCATTGGACTTTCAACGGAATGTCTCTAAACAATTTACTAACCTTAACGGACTGCCCCAACGGACTCACCACTGAAATCTCACTAGAAGTGCTCTTATGCGGAATTCCCAAAGTCTCAGACACAGAACATGCAATATAGGAATGTGTAGAGCCTATGTCTATCAATGCAACATAAGGTACATCAAGAATTAAAAATGTACCCGTGATAAAATCTGGAGCATCTACATCCTCATGACGACGTGCAACATAGACAAGTGCAGGCTGCCTCGCCTCAGTCGACCCAGCACCTCTGCCTGGCGCTCTCTGATCTTGACCCCTACCATTACCACCCCTAGCCTATCCTCGGCCCCCAGGTGGCTGCTGTACCCCTCTCAGGAGTTGTGCAGTCTTAACAACCGGAGCTTGCATTTGATTACTCCTTAGTGGATAATCCTTAACACGGTGCTCAGTCGAACCACACCTCAAACAAGCTCTAGTAGCCCTCCAACACTAGCCTGGATGATGTCTATTACAGAGCTGACACATCGCGACCCTAACAGGAACAGCAACAATAGGCACAGCTCTCAAAGGCCCATCAGTCCTGGCCATTTTCTTAGGCCTCATTTCAGTATTCGAAGGCTCAAAATTCCTCTTAGCCTTCCCCTTCTCACGATTTTGATGCTCAGAGCGCTTCACCTCCTCGGTAATCTTGGCCTTCTAGACCAAGGCGAAAAAATCCCGCTCTTTTTGTAAAGCTATCAGAACCCGCAAACTATCACGGAGACTATCTTCAAATCAGACACAGCGCTAATACTCGATCGCCACCATGCCCCTCGCATAACGGCTCAATCTTAGAAATTTGGCCTCATACTCGGCCACCAAATAGTCATCCTAAGTGAGATTTAGGAATTCACATTGCCTAGCATCAGTGTAGCTGGCTCCCACGTACTTACTCTGATAAATGGTCTTAAACAGATCCCAAGCCAGTCGATCGGGCTGAGTGCCTTCCTTCATGGTTAGCCACCACTGATACGCCTCATCTCACAGTAATGACACAGCCCCTTTGAGCTTCTGCTCATCAGAAAAGTCCAACTCATCCATGATACACTCCGTGGCCTCCATCCAGTACTCGGCCACCCTCGGAGCAACTCCATCGATGCTCTTGAATATCTCAGCCCTATTTGAATATGGTCGTTCCGTAACTGACCCACGGTCTCCAAATCCAGTGTTGGCACCAACGACCCTTTCCAGAATTCACAGTATAGCCTGGGACAGTGCGTCGTCCCCAGCTGCACGGTCATGAGACTCAACACCAGCCTCAGTTACAGGTGACACCAGTGTCTCGCTAGTGTCCAGATTAGGAATCGTATGAGATGCGAAGGGCTTAGCTCGAATCCCTCTACGGCCTCTAATACCCCAACCATGAGTACCACGTCTGCTCATCATAACTAACGAATTAATCTGCATTAAGAGTTTTATGCAAATCAGTTTACAGTTTTCATAATTATTAACAGATATTTTATGCAGGACAGTATCAGAGTTTCAGAGTCAGTTATCGTGAGAAGTAGTCTCACTACAGTTTCAGTCCACACTATCTATAGTGTTTCAGTAAAGTACTACCTATAGTAGTCTCATCACACCTACACAGTGTTTCTGACAGATACTGACAAAATTTCAGTATAGGCATGCTTTCAAACAGTACATATCAGAGTTTTTGAGAACTTACAGGATCAGTGTTGGAGGCTCGGTGTACCACATACTTGTTATCCAAATTATTTCAAATTATTTTACAAATTATTTTATAAAAACCAATTTTTTTTAAAACCTAAATCCACAGCAGAGTTTTGAAACTTGGTTTTGATACCACTAAATGTAACACCCTAAATTCAGCCTAGATGTTATGGCCAAATCTGGCGAAGTCACATCAGAACGTATTTAAAATTGTGTTTACCCAAAAACCGTTCCAGTTACCACTTTTTACTTAACTCGGAAAACATATATCGATTGATTTGCTTGAAAATATTTCTTAGTTCGCGGAAGCTTAAGAACAAATAAAGTTGCAGTTCCAAAATCCATAAATAGTATTTCAAATTCCAAACTTAAACCAAACAGTCTGAAACCAGAAATTACATAATTATTCCCAACTATAGCAATTAAAATAATAAAAGTATTAAAAACCTTTAAAACCAGAGTGTATGAAGCAGTGGTCACAATCGACCCCTCCACTGCATCGATCCACCTACTGCTGGGGATTACCTGACAGACAAATAAAATAAGGGATGAGTTTTCACAAACTCAATGTGTACATCCCCACAGTAAAGCATGCATGTAAACGGATAGCATTCAACCAGTCATAATTGAGCCTGAGCTCTTAACAGAATCAGTGTAGGTCTTAGCCCACTCAGAACAGTATCAGATACATCCAGGCCTTAGCCCATACAAGCATACATGCATATCAATCAGAACAGTAATGCCCACCAACCCTGCACATCATCTCCGTCCAATCCAACACACCATGTGGGGATAAAATGACCCACCCAGCTCTGCACACAAAGTATGGGGATAGAATCAAGCCATCCAACCCTACACACCGAGTGGTACTGTACACAATATGTATCAAATATATGCAGTATAGCTGCCAGATGACAGGCTAGAAGCCTTTCAGTCTTCCTTCTCTTCAACAACAAAGCCAACCCAATGCAATGCAACATAGATAATATGACATGCTCATGTGCAGATATCAAATCATAACATTATCATCAAATCAAAACAGATACACATGCTTTAATTATCATGCTTTTACATACATCTTAGTATCAAATCAGAGTATAGGGGTCTAAGTAACGCTTACCGACCCTACAATCAGGTCACAGTCGACTTAGGCGATCCGTGCAACCTTGCAGAACATTTCAAACAAATCGGGGTCACACACCCGTATGCCCTGCCCGTATGGGCCCACATGCCCATGTGGCTCACACAGCCCAGGTTGGCCTTGCCCGTATGCATCACACGGCCTGGCCCAAGATCCCACACGCTCGTGTGGTTCATCTGTGTGACCCACATGCCCGTGTGGCCCACATGGCCTAAATGGTCAAGTCTGTGCCTCGCACACAGCCTCGCCAACCCCACACGCCCATGTCCGTTGTACCCGTGTAGCACGCGCACGGCCTACTTCCCCGACCACAGGGCCGTGTCTTCCCACACGGCCTCCACACAAGTAATTCACATACCCATGTAGCGTCGACAGTAGCATTTTTGGTTTCTACCAAAACACGTTTTCAGATCGATTGGAGTACCCATCTAGTTTCGATTGAAGCCTAACGCAATCCCGAGCACTCTAGAACCTATATTTGACAATGTCAAGACCAATTTTAGTCACTTAAACAATTTTTGATTAAAACTACACGAGGTATTCCGCCCCAAAATCGTTAAATTTCTTACCTAGAGCGAAAACCAGCAAATACTACGTGCTTAATTCGCTGTTCAGGAACGAAGAACAACCCCTTGATCAATACCTAAACACCCAAAAAAAGTTCCCCCTTAATCTCTTAATCAAAATGATGTTTATGAACGACAAGCAGAACTTACCAATAAAGAGAACGTTAATGAATCGTAGAAGCCTGTTAATATGAAATCAAAACGAATAGGAGGAAGGCAAGGGATATTTCAACCAAAAGAAAAGAAAAAGAACGTGGAGAGGGGAAAAATAGAAGAGAATTTCGGCAGCGAGAGTTCTTTCGGGGAAACTACTCAAAAAAATCTAATAAACCCTACCACTTCAGTGTTTTAGTTCACCACCAATTCTATCACGGCCTTAGTGGTAAAAATAATGCCCAAGCCAGGATTCGAACATAAGACCTCTAGCATAAACCCTTGCCACTTATCCACTAGACCAGCAGGCCCATTCTGTTAAGTTTTTACCAATAAATTCTTATAGGCCCATTAACCAAAAGCCAAGCTTTACTTAAAAAAAAACTCAAAATTTTTCCCAAGTTGAGACTTGAACTTGGGACTTCCATAACACACCCCCAAAACACCTAAACACAAAAGCAGACAGATATTATGCAAATTCATGCAAAAACATATTCAAATATTTTCCTATGCTACAATTCCACAAAAGCCAAAATTACAAAAATTTGGGGCGTTACACACCCTCTAAAAATGAACTAATAAAGGGTGATTTCCTAATGGGGATCTTTAACGCCCTCAACCCAACCCGATTTACCAAGTCTGGATCTTGGGTGTTATTATGTAATGCAAAACATTTAGTAAAATAATTTATTATTTCTTTTTTAAGTTTGTTATTTGAAGTATAAAAGAAATTCTCAACATTTGAAATATTCGAAATAGAGTACATGTTAAACATCTTATTACAACTTATCTGATTCAAATATTAGAAAATTATTTAAGATATACTTAAAAGACAAATTTCAAAATTGTGCCACCAGTCCTCTATACGCATAATAGCTCAATCCACCACTAGCTTGGTGTACTCTTAGCGTTGTCTCTCCAGGAAAAGCCACTTTTCAAAAAACCTGAAAAGAGGTAATAACCTCGTAAGCACAAAAGTACTTAGTGAGCTCATTGACAGTACCTTGGTGTAGTCTTATAATACTTTAGGACTTTCCATGGATCGACTTCTACTTTATGCCATTTTCTATGGCTGATACCTTACGATCTTATCACTTTCATATGCGTCAATTATCATACCTCTATCATGCTTAATCTTCCATATCTTGTTATTAAGGAAATCCTTCTATTCAATTTATGAATCTCTTATTTTAAATAAACAACCCACTAACATTATCTTAGGCAGATATATACATGGAAAATACTTACGTAACGTTTCATACCTGTGGTTCAATCTCAAACCTACCATGATCTAATTCAGTGCACATATTCATATTGACAATTCACCACGTATAACATCTAGATGAACTCCATATCATGCTATACAGAATCTCATAATTCAAATAGCTTTAACTCAGATTAAAAATAAATTAGGAAGAAGATGTGATACCCCTTACTTTTCATACTCATAGATCATCATAACAGACACCCTTCTTGACATATAGTTATACATTACTTTTTCATGAAAATCCCTTAAGGCTTCATTCAACTCTTATTCGAAAGTATACCAATACCTTATCATGAATATATATATTACAGATATACTAGAACTTACTCACATCTTGTCATAGAGACAGACATTCAGATTCATAACTTACCAGGTTTTTCAAGCTAGTTTGATGCTCCATTTAAGGAAATCTAGTAACCTCCTATCCTTTCTTTTGAACACATTGGGGACAATGTGTAGTCTGAGTGTGGGGGAGTGCACATAATTTTTATGTGTGTTTACTTTTTCTTGTTTTTATGTTCATTTTGTGTGTTTGTTTTAGCTGTTTTTTGTTTTTTTTAAACTCTATGGTGCTTGACCTGTAATTAGGTAATACGTTAGTTGTTGTAGATATCAAATTAGTATATAGAATTGTCAAACTTGTAAATTTTGAATGATAGTAGATAGATTAATTAGTTCAATTAGTTAATATGTATAATAGACTAGAAGCAAAAATAAAAATCAAAATGTATAAAATGTACCATAGGATGAATTAAATAGATGAATCCTTGTAGATAAATAATTCTAATTGCTAATTGTTCGTTTAAGTAGTTGTATGCTTAAAAGAATTGTTGCTAGGTGATTAATCCAGGAAAGACATTAGGCATTGTTTGATATATCCTGGAGCCAAAAAGCTTACTTGTTGCTATGTTTCTGTAGCTTTCAAATTTTTTATCCTTGAGTATCGTTTTCTTGTTTAGACTTAATATCAAGCCCCGTACCTAAATGGGTCTAGCATTCGGCCCTTATTGTCCTATACTGTAAATGCACTATGTAATGGACGTTGAGCCATAAACATTGAGGGATAGGTAGAAACATCATGGTGGTGTTGTGTGTGCAAAAAGAAAATGAAGGGATTGCGTAAATTAGTACTATATTGCTAAAAAGGTGAATGAAAGAATGCAAATGAAAGAAAAAGAGAGGTAAATTGAAATTAAGCTCAAAATTGAGAATCTTTCAGTTCACATTTATAAATTTTTCACATACTAATTTCATGTAACACCTCCTAATGCTTCGAAGAAATAAGGTAGGCGAGAGAAAGAGAAATAAGGAGGTGAGATTGTAAATAAATTGGTGACGAATAGGGAACAATTTCATGTGCTTAACTATTCCTAGTGCTTAAACCCATTTTGAGTATCCATTGTTTGAAGGTCGAACTGTCCTAAGCCTCAGAATGCTACAAGCCTAGAAGACCTTTGGAACCCGAATAAGTCACCAATGCATTAATTTGTATATATCTTGCATTTGTTAGAACAAACATGATCAATTCTTTTTAAGTATCTATAAGCGATCCATATAATTTATTTTGATGAATAACATTTGTACATTTGTTCATTTACATTTCTTTTATATCTATTGACACTTTAACCTCTTGATCTAATAATGTTTGTATTAGGAATAAATATATTAGCTAGTTATCATTCTTAAGTTGCATGTGAAGTAATTCTCGTACGATTTTGATGTTTTACTGTTATATAACTTAACTGTCTAATTAAGTCCAAGAGTCATCTTTTTGCATGTCTTGTGTGTTTGCTTGAGGACAAGCAAAGACTTAAGTGTGGGGGAGTTGATTTACCACAAATAAATGTGGAAAATTAGTCTTTTCCGACATACTTGAGTAGTTTTTTCTCAAGCATAATAGCGTCGTTAGCATAGCCTTTTAGTATTTTTTTTATTTTCAGTTGCTAAGTGGAAATGTCTCATTTTTGCTCATTTTGTGACCCAAAATGCTCAATAGAGCCATTGGGAGGCCTAATGTGTCATTGAATGATGTAGGGACATCAAAAATGAGAGAGAACGACACCAATGCAAAGGGTATCACGATATCCACACCTTGGAATCGTGATACCTCTAACAATATAAAAGAGTGAAGACTCTCTTCAGTGGTATCGCGATATCCTTTTTGGGCATCGCAATATCCACCTACCAAGGAAGACCCTAAGGCTCAACACTACCTGAGGTGTCAAAATATCCTCTTTTAGGTATCACAATATCACCTTTGTCAAGGGGACAAACTTGGAAAAAAAGGGTAGTCTTTGTCTACTAGGTCCACCAATCACTCAAGGCTCATGTAAGGTTATTTTTGGCAACGAAAAGTCACTAGAAGACATCTTATAACAACCAAACATTGTTGAGCAGGAGAGACACACACATTAGCTTAGTTTTAGGTCTAGTTTTCTCTAGGTTTCTCTTAGTTTTCTTTGCATTTTTTCTAAGGTTTTTATTTTCTCTTCTTCTACCTTAGTTTAGAGTTTATTTTTCTACATTTACTACTTGCTCTTGATGTGTTTAGTGTTAGTTAAGTTAGTCATTACTGTAACTAAGGTTTATTTACATTTGCAGCCCCTATACCCTGTTTGTAAGACTTTCCTAGTTTAAGTTTAATGCATTTTAGTTTCTTTTGCTTTAAATCTGTCAAAGTTTGTTGATTTTATGTTTATTTCTTTAGATTTTCTTGTTAAATGCTTTTGATTTCATGTTATTTACATTTTCTTGAATAAAGATCCCAACTTTGATATTTTTCTTAACCTTTACTTTCATGGCTGCCTTGTTTTTCATTTCCATGTTTTTTCTTTTTACTTTAAGCATGAATAGTTAAGCCTCAAAAAAGGTTGGCTGATGGAAATGTGGGTGAACTAGAATCTTCGGATAAAGGATCAAATCATAATAAATTGTACTAAATCGAATAGACTTATTAACTTAGGAAGTGACACCTCTAAGGGAATATCAAGGCAAGTGAGATCAGAAGGTAATCTTATCGTGCACTCATTCATTAGTCCTAGATTAACCGGTGAGATCGGAAGATAAATATGACCTAATTTGTCTAAGTCGATTAAATTGAGATCGGGAGATAAAATGGAGTCACTTAGTAATTTATGTGATTTAAGTCCCTTGTTTGAAATTTGGTGAACCACATCAAAATCAACCAACCCCCATTTGTTATATCTTGATTAGTCCTTTAATTTTATGTTCTTTGCAATTTAGTCCATAAAGTAAAACATTTAATTTCCTTGCAACCATATTTTTTTTATGAATTGTTGTCTATAAAATCGTGTGAGTAGCCACTTAGACTCCATTGTGTATGTTAGATATCGTTTAATCGCCATCTCTTTTGGGTTCAACCCCTTGGAATACTTCGTGTTCCATCGAAACTATAAATATTACAACTAACTTGTACGTTTGCAGTAAAATCGAGATTTAAATTTTATTTATAAATTAGTTATTTAATGTGCACATGCAAAGTCGGTTAGACTTCTAATGTCATAATAAAACCAAATTATCTTAATAATAGATCACAAAAATACTAATAAATACTAATAAAAAATCCTAATAGAAAAAATACTAATATAATTAAATGAATAATAATAACACATAACACACATTAATTCAAATTTTAATTCATTTTTTACTCCAATTCTAATTCATCTCCTAATTTCATGAAAATAGGTTAATTACAAATTAGTCCTTCATTAAATTTTGAAAGTTCATTTTAATCCTATAAACAAAATCAAATTTTAATTTAATCTCGAAAGTAATTTAAATTTTCAAATGTCCCCTAAAAGTACAAAAATTCTAAATTTTATCCCTTTATCCAGAATTTGTGAGGTAATTTTTTTATATATTATAAAAATAATACTATATAAATTATTTGAAAATTTTTACTAAAATAATCTCGATCCAACACAAAATTCGATATCAAAATTTTTTAGGCGTTACGGAATAATTTGTGATTTGGCAACATTATACCTCTAAGCTTTAGCATCTTCACAATTTCCTCATTCTTTATTTTACAAATCCACTCATTCCTAATCACAACAATAGATAGTTTCCTATATTTGCTGGGGTTTTTTGCCACCCCATCGAAACCTTTTTTTTTTCGTTCTCTTTTCCTTTCCTCCCACCTCTCCCTTTATTTTCTACATCTACTTTCACCAACCATTAAACCCAAATACTACAAACTACAATTAAATTCAAATATTGATGAAAAAAAATCAAATACCAAACTAAATCGTAATTCAACAAGCCTACACCATAATTCTAATAATAAAAAATAAAAAAATAAGAGGAAAATCCTTAAACTAAAGAATGAATGGAAGGTGAAAGCCTGGGAGTTATTTTCACCAAAGTAGTTTCAAGAGTTTTGAAGCGACAAAATTTGACTATGAAGTTCAAAAGCTTTGTCTATGACCTTACGTAAACATGCTTTATACAACTTAATGGGCATAAAACCCAAATTGAATCAAATTATGACATGTGTCCTAGCAATTATAAGGCATCGATTCAAACATGTTGCCCACTCATTAATGACAACAATTCAAAGCTTGCGCCTCTACATCAAAATCAAGGGAAGCACAAATACAAAACACACGCAAAGCAGATACCACTTTTTCACCATACTTACAATTGATGCATATCATGGCACGTTCACCTTACACCTTATTGAGAGAATATAAATCGTCAAACTTTTTCCCAGGGGAAGATCAATTATAACCTCACCCTTAAATAGGAGGGAGGGCAATTATTTTACATACATTGCCAACAAGGCCTTGCCCACAATGCCTAATGTCTCCTTGTCCACTATGGCACCTCGTTGGATCATGAACCTCGTTGATATATGATGTGCTTAATATGTGGAACATCTTCTATTGACCTCACTAAGATAGGTTTTGAGTCTCCTTTATGCATGAATAGCACATAGGATTTCTATCATATCCTCTCAAATATAATCAAAGACTAGTAACTAAACCCATCAATCCATCACCACCTTGTTATAGTACTATCTTTCTATGATGCGAGAATCAATTCCCAATTACGAGATGCCTTTTAGGACAATGGACGAGACTAATCTTACTTATGATTATCCCTTCTTTCCTTGGCAAGGCTATCTCTTTATGTGAAAACTCTACCTAATTGTCTCCTACATTTGTATGGTCACTTTCTCTCCATCGTGTGAATTGTCATTCTCTCATCCCTCTCCTCTGCCTCTTCAAAATGCTTAAACGATGATGATAGCTTGCGAGAAAAAAATTCATGGTTATAGAGAAAACAACAAGAGCATGATTATTGATTTTTTATATTGAATCAAAAATAAAATTTATGTTTGTATTTTCCTTTTCATATATCGCCATCACAACTCACAATGTAACATAAACACTGCCCGCACCAATAGAAGCTCGATCCACTATGGGTAATGGGTCGGCAACTTTTAGACAGTTGTCTTGAACCCAGTTTAAGAACATAAGGTCCCTTGAAATTAGGCAGCTTTCTTATCCGTAAGGTTTTTTCCGACAAAATCTCAAAGAAGTCTCATCATGATTTCCAAAACTATTTCATTAAACAAATAATTGGTCCAAAATTTGTAGTGCTTTAACAAGTTTCATATTCACACAATTATATTATAATACTTAACCGCTATAAATAGCATTAACTCTTTTACTCCTGAAGCCCCGTACTCATCCCTGAAGCTCATACTGAGAATTCAACAACACTAAGATTGACTTCCAAATTACCTTTTCGTTCTTTTTTTTTCCTACAAGACTTATTCAATTTGTGTCTTGTTCTTTGTTCTGCTTTATCGAAAATGTCTTCTTTCAGGATAACAGCTCTTATGCTTGCTTTACTTGTTACTATGTCTGCGATTGTATCTGAAAGCCGGATAGAGAGAAAATATGTTGGACTGGATCTTGGGGGCATAGGACCTAGGGCTGGAGCAGGGATAGGCGTTGGCTTGGGAGGTGGTGGATCAAGAGCTGGAGCTGGGGCTGGTTCCGGTTCAGGATCTGGGGGTTCAAGTTCAAGCTCTTCATCTAGTTCATCATCATCATCCAGTTCATCTGGTGGGTCTAGTGCAGGTTCTGAAGCTGGTTCATCTGTAGGTTCTTATGCTGGATCAGGAGGAGGCAATGGGAGAGGCCACGATAACTAATTAAGCATAAAGCATTCCTTGCTAACAAGATGTATGCGGGGAATCAAATATTCAATACAAGAAAACAGACTTTTAGCGGCGTTTTTAGCTGAGTTTGGATAAAAAGCGCCACCAAAGTTATATGTTAGTGGCGCTTTAAAGAAAACGCCGCTAAAAGTCAGAGATATAGTGGCGCTTGTTAAAAAAACGGCGCAAAAGATAACTTTTAGCGGCGCTTATGAAAAAATGCCGCAAATAATCAAGCATTAGCAGCGTTTTTAAGAAAACGCCGCAACAGTGTTCAGAGAAACGACGACGTATATTAATGAGCTATACAGGCATTAGTGGCATTTTACTTAAAACGCCGCCATATATCAGAATTAGCGGCGCTTTTATAAAAACGCCGCAAAAGCAATCAGAGAGACGACGACGTATCTATAGAGCCATTAGTGGCGTTCTACTAAAAATGCCACAATATATAAGAATTAGCGGCGTTTGTTTCAAAGCGCCGCAAAATTGTTGAGGAAAACAGCATCGTCTTTTGTTGAGCTATATATAGGTATTAGTGGCATTTTACGTAAACGCCGCTATATATCATAATTAGCGGCGTTTTTAAAAATTATGTTATTTTAAAGTTTAGGGTTATGAATTTTAGGTTTAATGTCTACTGTTAATTTAGAGTTTTAGGGTTTATGATATATATTTTGGGGTTTGGGTTTATGTTTTAGAGTTTGAATTTTGGGGTTTATTATTTTAGGTTTTAGGGTTTTAATATTAATGTTTATGGTTTTAGGGGTTAGGTTATTAGGGATTAGGGGTTATGATTAATAATAAGAAATTAATTTATTTTAGGATTTTGGTAAGCATTAAGATTCTATTTTAATTACTTTTGTCCCTATATATTAGAACTTGTAATATATATTAAGATTCTATTTAGACAGTGTAAGTCTAGATGTAGGGTTCAAGGAAAGGATACTATTAGAACTGAAGAACATTTGGATTTTACTAAGATTCATGCCATTTTGTACTATTCCCATATTATTTAATATAAGAATATAAAATATATGTTTTGTATTACACTTACATTGGCCACACGAATTTCCAAAAATATGTTTAGGATTATGGTTTAGGGTTAACAATTTTTAGAGTTTATAGTTTGGGCTTTATGGTGGTCTAGGATTTATGGTTGGTTTAGGGGTTACAGTGTTTATATGATTTTGGGGTTTTAAGTTTGAGATTTAGGGTTTTGGGTTTAGGCTATAATTTTAGATTTTAATTTAAAATATAAATATAAATTAGATAAATATATATAAATTATTATTTTAAAAGAATATATATAAAAATGGGTTAAATCTCAAAAGCATACATGAAAAGTAGTTTAGTGTGAAATTGTGTACATGAACGGTATTTTGATCTAAATCTTGTAAAATATTAACGCAATTATTGATATAATTAGCATCATTTTTTTATTTAATTAATTTATATATATAAACTAATGCTTTTATATTTAAAAATATTTAATATAAACCATTTTATATATTAAAATATTAGATTTTTAAAAAAATTGATAAACAAAGAAATGCACTAAAATGTATTAAAATTTGGAGAAACGGCACCGTTTGAGTAAAAAAAACTAGTGGCGCTTAGCCTAAAAACGCCGCTAATTTGTTCTAATTCGACCAAAACAACGTAGTTTCATTTTATACTATTAAACATTTAGTGGCGCTTGCAAAACACGCCGCAAAAACACATTACAATTAGGCTTAAACGACAGCATTTCAAAACAAGGTATAAATTTTTTTGTGGCACTTTCAGAAACGCCGCAAATTTTCAATACCAATTTGCCCAGGGCGACGCCGTTTCGCGTCGGTGAATTAAGTTTTAGTGGCATTTTTATAAAACGCCGCAAAAGTTCAATAGCCGTTAGCCTTCTACGATTGCGTTTCAATAAAAGTTTTATGGCTTTTGTAATATAAACGCCGTAAATTTGCCCCAAATCGATTTTAACGACATCGTTTCATTACAAACAAATTAAACTTACACCTTTTCCTCTTGTTTGCCCTGATTCTGAAATCCCAATTTCCCTAAATTCAGAAATCCCCAAATTCCCCAAATCGGTAAGTTTTCCCCCAAATCTCCCTGTGCATTGCAACACATCTCCTCCATCGCCTTCTCCCCGTGCATCACAAACCATCCCCTCCATCGCCTTCGCACCGTTCATCGCAACCCATCTCGGCCTCCATCGCCTTCGCCCCGTACATCTACTGCATAGCCATCGAGTCTCCCCTCTACTGCATCACCGTCGTCTACCACAACCAATCGATAAGTATTTTCCATCGTAACTCCTCTGCTGCATATTTTTAGGCTGAGAAGATTATTTTGACAATGACCTTTTAAGGCTTTAGTGTCAAATAGCAGACGAACTCCTTTTACATGACTCTTCTTATAACTATTAATAACTATGTAATGTATTTTCTTTTTCAGAGAGAGAGAAAGACATGGGAAAATGAGTATATATTGATTTATTTAAGTGAGTGTTGATTTGAACTAAAGACAAGGCGCCCTTTAAAGGCTATCCTTTCTATCATTTTGGCAATATTTTTTAAAGCAGTGTCGTTTCTGGGGAGAAATAAGAATTGTAGAAAACCAGAAAGAAGATAGAATTATAGAAGTTGCTAAAAAAGAACTCCATAGAAAGGAAGGGAGAGAAAAAAGGAACAATAATGATGGGCATGGAAGAATTTGAGGCCTTGGATTGTTTCTTTTGATTTTTTTTTCTTCACTTTTCTTCATCTTCTGGAGCCTGTTAGATTTGGTGGGTATCTTAGATCTTTGCTCAACAAAGTTGTGTGTGTTTTCTCTTTATTGTTTTTATTTGATGGGGTTTCTTTGTAATGGTTAGTTCTGGTAAAAACGATGTTTTTTCCGACATTGGTTTTCAAGGAAATGTGTTTATGAGTTTTTAAAATGACAGGATACTAAGTTTCGGTTCATGTTTTTGTCTTACAACTGTGTTTAACTTTGTTTTTCTGCTTTTTGAAACATCACATACAAAAGCTACTTGAACGTGTAATGTAAAAACATTTGCAACAACTGCTGCATATTTTTGGGCTAAGAAGTTTATTTTGACGGAATTATATCGCAAAACTGACATGAAGTTTTACTAAGGAAATGTCATTGTCTTTCAATTCTCCATCACTTGATCTTGATCTTGTACACTGCAGGTTGGTTATATAATTCCTTCTTGTTTGGGTTATTCTGTCAAGATTTACTTAGAAACTGTTCTATTTTACAATATTAACTAATGTACTAAACTTCATGATACCGAGTACCAGTTACCAAATTAATATATCATAGTATTTGAATTAATTTTGTACAAAAATATTTTCTTGACTGCTTTTAACCAAAACCTAATTTTTTCTACCCTGTTTTTGTACTATGACGATTTTTAATAAATTTATTTATTACTATAATAATTATATGAAGTAATATATATGAAGTAAAATTATATTGTATACTAAATATGGTACATATACTTTAATTCCTTGTGTTTTGACTTTTAGGATATAGTTCCATGTGTCTGTATTAGTGAATTAATGTTGTATGTATTTCAGTTACTGCTTCCTGCTCCTCCTGCAACTATTGGTTCAACTGAAGCTGCCATTTAATCTTCGAATTAATATTTGGTACTGATATAGATAAAGTTTTTATATTTGCTTAAACTGAAATATATTTGGTGCTACTCTTATAATCTTACATGTGTCTGTATTAGTGAATTAATGTTGTATGTATTTCAGTTACTGCTTCCTGCTCCTCCTGCAACTATTGGTTCAACTGAAGCTGCCATTTAATCTTCGAATTAATATTTGGTACTGATATAGATAAAGTTTTTATATTTGCTTAAACTGAAATATATTTGGTGCTACTCTTATAATCTTACATCTGTTCTAGGTACTATCGAGCACCTGAATTAATATTTGGTGCAACTAAATACACCATAGCCATTGACATTTGTTCTAGGTACAGGTTTCGTTGCTAAATTTTTTTCCTTATTTCTATGCATTTTCACTTTAAATTACTTAACAAATATTACTTTTTTGACTCCAGCCTCTGTTTGCTGGTGAGAGTGGAGTATGAATAAGTATGAATAAGTATGAATAAGTATGAATTAATTTTATTACCATGTAGCTTACTTGTCCATTAAAATTACAATAATAGCTGACCTTCTCTCCAACCTTATTTTAAATATTTTAAAGATTCAAAGTATATAGGCTGGAAATTTGACGGGTTGCCTTATATCGAGCTATAAAATATAATGGATCCTCCCTAGGTGTAACAACGCCACGTATGATGAATCTTAAAAAATTCAAAAAGACTTGAAAAAAGTTCTATCGAGCTCATTTACTATTGAATATTTATATAACCTTAATTTATTTCCAATTTACTTATAAAAATTAAACTACGATTCTTTTTTGATATTATTATATTCAAATTACTATTATTTTATATTAATAATGTTTGATTTTAATATTTAATAATTTTAAATGTCTTTAAAAGTTATAACTAATTTTTATCAAAATAGTATTAATTATTATTTGAAGTATGAATAAGTATGAATAAGTTTTTATATTTGGTTAAACTTAATTATTATTTGATTCAACTTAAGTATGAATAAGTATGGATTAATTTTATTACCATGTAGCTTGCTTGTCCATTAAAATTACAACAATAGCTGACCTTCTCTCCAACCTTATTTTAAATATTTTAAAGATTCAAAGTATATAGGCTGGAAACCTGACGGGTTGCCTTATATCGAGCTGTACTATATAATGGATCCTCCCTAGGTGTAACAACGCCACGTATGATGAATCTTAAAAAATTCAAAAAGACTAGAAAAAAGTTCTATCGAGCTCATTTACTATTGAATATTTATATAACTTTAATTTATTTCCAATTTACTTATAAAAATTAAACTACGATTCTTTTTTGATATTATTATATTCAAATTACTATTTTTTATATTAATAATGTTTGATTTTAATATTTAATAATTTTAAAGGTATTTGTATAAAAAAAAGATTTCAAAAAAAGTTCTATTGAGCTTATAAATAATTCTATCGACCTTAAAAAAGATTTAAAAATTACTTAAAAAAATTACATAACTTACATAACTCATATAACTTACATAATTTACATAACAACTTACATAACTCACATAACTTACATAATTTACATAACTCACATAACGTACATAACAACTTACATAACTTAACTAATACATGTAGTTTAATCTAATAATTTCCTTAAAAGCATATAGTTTAAAGTTCAAATTTCATAACTTACATAATCTACATAACTTACATAAAACATAAATATATATCATATCCAGACTTACATAATAAACAACTTACCCGTGTAACTTATTGCCAACTTTAGACTTCAACAACTACGAAATGGATAGGACTTGGATGAATTTCTCAAGGGCAAGCAATGAGTATCAAAATGGAGTGCAATCTTTTTTAGATTTTTCATTTCACAATTCAAGCCAAGAGAATATGATTCTTTGCCCGTGTAAGAAGTGTGGCAATATCTATTGGCATTATCGTGAAGTTGTCTACGAACATCTAATTGTTGATGGCTTCATTCGGGGGTATAAAAAATGGATTTTCCATGGAGAGTGTACACCTAGTGGAGCCTCTTCGACGATTAATCTCGGGTTATCCTTATAGTGGTTACAGTCAGTATGTTAGTGAAGATGACATGGAAGGTATGATGCGGGATGCATTTAATATGCGGAGTGAAGGTTTCCAATCATTTCCACCAAACTATGTTGCATCCGATGATTATAATATCGGTAGGAATACTTTTATGGAAACGAGAAAAAGTGTACCGGATGAACAACCGAATGAAGAAGCGGCGAAGTTCTACACGTTACTTGGTGATATGAATGAATAACTTTATGAGGGATCAAAATTTTCAAAAATGCCATTCTGTATTCGTCTTTTCCACTTAAAATGTTTGGGAGGGTGGACCGGAAACTCTTTGACAATGCTATTAGAGCTTTTGAGAGAAATGTTCCCGTTTGCAAAAATCCCTCAATCATGTAAAGACATGAAGAAAGTGATAAAAAATTTGGGCCTTGGGTACAACAAAATTCATAGTTGCCCAAATGGTTGCATGTTGTATTAGGGTGATCGGAGAAATCAACAGTCTTGTCATGTTTGCGGTAAATCTCGTTGGATGAATAGAGATGCAGAAGATGTTAATGAGGATGAATATGGGCCACAGTCAATAAGGAAGTCGAACAAGATTTTGCGATATTTCCCGCTAATCCCAAGGCTTCAAAGGCTATTTATGTCGTCAAAGACAGCCGAGTTTATAACGTGGCATCATGATCAACGAATGGATGATGGATTATTAAGGCATCCTGCAGATTCTTTAGTATGGAAATCACTTGACAATAAATTTCCAAGCTTTGCAAGTGATCCTCGGAGTGTAAGGCTCGGGTTAGCATCTGACGGATTTAATCCTTTTAAAATCATGAGCACCTCGTACAGTACTTGGCCTGTGGTCCTTGTTCCTTATAATTTGCCTCCATGGCTCTGCATGAAGCAATTTTCTTTGATATTATCTATGATTATCCCCAGAGAGAAAGGCCCCGAAGTAATCCTATCGAGGGAAATGTGGAGTAATACGGACTTCTAACCGACATTATTGAGTTGGATTACTATGGAAAATAGAAAGTTGTATTATTTCGATGTGATTGAGCTGATGCTAATACTGCTCGCGGAATTAAAAATGATCAGTTTGGTTTTACAATGGTGAATTTCTCTCGATTAATTCACACTGGAGAACATTTGATAGACGAGCCGTATGTATTTTCTTCTCAAGTTAAACAAGTTTTTTACTCGAAAGATCCAATTGATGAGGGTTGGTGCGTTGTACTCTGAAACACCCCTAGAGACTTGTTTGACATGGGGAATGGAAATAGAGATGATATCGTTGAAAGATCAGAAACTTTGCCTTTTCCAGAACAAAACTTAAATGAAAATATCCCTAGTACTAGTACACAATTTCAATGGGTTCGTCAGGATGTGGACGAAGATATTTACGATTTATGATGTAGTAAGATTTTATGATTTTTTTTATATGTAATGTTATAATTTTAACATTGGTCATGTTATATAATTTAACTATTTTATATTTACTATTGTTGTTATTTCTTACTAAAATTTTAACTATTTATGTGTTGCAGGAAAAATGCCTAGAAGAAGATTAAGAGATCTTAGTATTGTACAAAATACTACAAATTCAAAAGAAGTAAGTACTGAATAACAGACAGTTGTTGGATCTTCAAGCGTGCCGGAGACATTTGACGAGTCTGTAGAATTTTAAAGTAATGTTAAGTTTATTTTACAAATTGTATTAAATTTTATTACTGATTTATTTTTTAATTTCAATATAGTAATAATATATTATTTTTCAACTGAAAATGGTGGGACGCACAGAGGTCGAGGACGTACGCTCCTAGTAGATTTATATAACTTAAATTTTGTCGAGCGTGTCAAAGTAACTAGAAACAGCCATGGTCAGCCTGTTGGACAAAAAGCTCGACTTTTAGCAGGCTATTTGGGCATTATAGCACAAAATGCCAATATGTTGCCCATCAACTACGAATCATGGCATAACATGCCTGATAGCAATAAAAATCAAGCTCTCTCTAATATTAAGGTAACAAAACGTTAATGTAATTTATAATACTTTGGTTTAAGTTTCATTTATATTTACTTCCTAAACTTGTGTTTTTTAGGAGAGGTTTGATTTAGAGGTCTCTGATGCCTATATCAAGAAGGCATTGGGTAAAAAATGGAGAGACCATAAAAGCATTTTGAAAAAAGAATATTTTAAAAAACCCATAAGCCTCGAAGAAAAATTGCAAAATGTCCCACCGGGAATGCTGAGGTACCAATGGGAAAATGCGGTTCGATTTTGGAATTCGAAGAAAGGAGAGGTATTATGTACTTGCAAACTCTTATAAATTTTTTGGTTTATAGTATTTACTATATACGTAATAATAATTTCATTATGTAGGACCGTGAACGAGTTGGAACAAGCAGCAGGCAAAAACAAAAATTTACGCACACGGCAGGGTCGAGAAGTTTTACTTGTGTAGCTCAGGCCGCGGTACTATGGAGTTATTAATTCTATCAAGTATTAATGACTTTTTACTATTAAATAATATTGTTACTACTATATTGTAGGAAGCCTCGTCTGGTCAAAAAGTTGGACGCCTTCAGCTTTTTGACATTACACACAGGAAAAAAGATGGAACTCTGATGACATTTGAAGCTGCAGAAATTATGGTATATTTACTTAATAAAATTTGATTCATTATAAATATTTATAATATTTAATTATAATGTTTTAATTCGTCATTTTTATTAGTTTAATTTAAATAATGTTATGTTGTATTCCTTTTTATTTGTATATTTCGTTTCTAACTCTTTGACTGATTTATTAGGAGAAACTAAAAGATAAGAAGGCAGAGTATGAAGCGACTGCTTCGACTGATAGTTTTGTTAATTTTGAGGATATTGATAACATAATTATTAATGGAGTTTTGGGTCTTGAAAGGTATGGTCAGGTTAGATTTCAAGGATCTGGTGTTAACCCGACCCAATATTTTGGATCCACATCGCACCAATACATGCCTTCCGGGAGTCAAAGTCAAACTGAAGTTCAGAGGCTAAAAGATCAGATAGTTCAGATACAAGCTGCCACAGATGAGCAAATTTCTCAACTTAGAGCGGAGGCAGCAGCGCGGGAGGCAGAGGCAGCAGCGAGGGAGGCAGAGCAGAACAGAAAATACAATGAACTCCAGCTACAGCTTCAGTCTATGATGACTATGTTCCAGCAATTTCAAAATCTGCCATCTTAGACATTTGTTTTCTTATAACTTTTAACATTATTGTAAGAATATTTTGAATATTCATTTACAATTTATATAATATATTTTTCGTATAATTTTGTATTATTTAAATTTGCGGGTTTTGGTTGGATTTCATGGTATATTTGCTGTTTTTGGTTGAATTTCTTGCAGGAGGGTTGGATATAGGTGCAAAAATACATATTGCAAAACTGGGCAAATTAGTGGCGTTTTTTTCAAACAAACGCCGCTAATTTTAGCGGCCTTATATATAGCGACGTTTTTTGAGTATTAGCGGCGCTTAAAAACACCACTAAAGGCAAAAAAAAACGCCGCTAAAAGTCTGCTTTCAGTGATTTAAAAATGAAACTGGTCTGCACTTTATGTGCATGAATAAACGTGGAGTAATATTTTCTGTTAATGGTAGCCACTTAAGTATAACTCAAGTGGCGGTAAGAATGATGTCCCAATAGATATTGTTATCTTGTTATGCAGTTTAGTAGTTTTAATTACTATAATTAAGTCAAAATTATAAATGTCACTTCATATGTAATATATATTTATATTAATAAAGTAGCATTATAGCTGGAATAACTTTTTCTGGTCTTGCTATGGTAGTTTCTATCATCAATGATCTTAATATTAATGTACTCATTATATAAAGTGATCTCAAGTCAAGCTGATATATAGCAAGAATAGAATGGCCACAAAAAAGGATAATTATCTAATTATTGTAGCTAAAATAGCCGAGGCTTAAAACAAATCGCTGCATAGTAACTATATTTCCAGAAGAGGTGTTTTAAGGTAACATAAATTAATAATAATAATCCTTGTGTTTTAAAAATCGAAATTCCAAGTTTCCTTTTTCTCCTAAGGCTTCTCAGGGCATAGAATTAAAGTTGTAGGATCTGAATGTTAAGAAGGGAGACTACATTGAGCAAACTGTTGTTAGTTTCTTGATACATAATGCAAATATTAGTGAACAGGATTAATTCAGGATGCATGTCTCTCCCAAATAAATTTTATGTAATTCATGACGTGTACGAGTACAAGATTCATGTTAACAGGACAGGCAACATTGAATCCATTATAGCAGTAAAATTTATTTTAAGATAATTTTCATACATATATAGTACGTGCATGGTAGAGAAATTTACTATTTACTACAGATTTTTAAAAGTTGAATTAATATTATACCGTCAAACCTCTTTATAGCAATTTAATTTGATTATTAAAATTCTTGATGTTATAGAAAAATTTTTCTTTTAAGAAAAAAGAAAATTAAACTATAAGAATATTCGAGACATCTATAATAATATTTGATAGATTTTTTTTATTTTAAATTAAAAAGCTATAATATTTTAGTAATATTAATTTTAAGATTTAGATTGTATGTTTAATAAAATTTCCAAATGTAGTTTTATTTATTAAATATTCTTTTTTTAATAAAATATGATTTATATATTCTTATATAAAATTTAAATTTTTTATTAAAGTAATATATTAACAAAAATTTATTATTTCTATTCTTTTAGGAATAAAATTAATTTTACTAAAAGTCAAGACAAGAGACTAGTGTAGAGAATTGATTTAATTAAGAATGTACTTCATACTTTTTTATTATTGTTTATAGATTAAAAGTTATTATAGACGGTTTAAATAAATCATAAAAAATAATTTTACAACATAATAAAATGTTATTATAGAAAAAACTAACTATAATAAAAATAAATCATAATTTATAGGACTTATTAGAAATATGGATGTAATTAAACATGGTAAAAAGTCAATAGACATGCTAAATTAAGTGGTCAATAAATCATGCATCACTATCTAAATATATACATGGGAGTTGGAAAGCAGGGAGAAAAATTGCATAGCATGTTTTGTTATGTCAAATTGTCAACCGGCGTGCAATACTTGATATGATATCTCATACGTAACCATGTGGCATCATGGAGCCGGATGCGCATGCTCTTATGTATCTTCCGCTACAAGCCTAACTAACCTTTTTTTAGTAACTAAAAGCAAGCCGTAACAATGAGCAATATCGCCCTACCTTTTCCTCTATCAACCTAATTGCCTAAACAAAAGCATGGTGAGCTACTCTTTTTTTATTTTTATTTTTATCGGCCAAGAAATATTTCAAGAAATTCGTTGGAATCAACTCTTTCAAAAACAACAGGATTACAACAATATTACTACTATACATTTAAATACAAAAGCCACCTCACAACAAGAATAAAAGAAAATCTATCCAATTCACCATGAGGCATATAAAAAAAAATCTTAATATACCTACTTCCCCCATGCATTCGCCATACCAGAAATGAAGAAGGTACCAGAAACCTTTCTTTTCTATACCATCAGCGATTTGATAAAAAATAAAAAATAAAGCAAATAACACATATAGAATCGACCATCAGGTCTTACAATAAGACAAAACAAGGAAACCAAAATAATCGACCTCACAATCCAAAACCCAACACCATAGCAAAAGGAATTAAAACAGAAGACCATAACATTTCGAAACCATACCATCGTTGGAAATTTTGAAATATTTCAAAACAATCAAATATCACATTTTTAATAAAAATTTTGAAACCTTAGTTTATATGTTAATATGATTTATTATGATAAAAGGAATTAAGTTAAGAAGGTGGACTCGTGTATTGGGCTTAAAAGGCTAATGTAATGTATACCTGAGCCCATTTTCTTTTGGAACTTCTTTTTTATTGGATTTTTTAAGAGTCCAAGAAAAGTAAATTTCTTAACTAGTAACATATATTTAGCTAAGCTAATTGAAACTTTTAGTCAAGTCTAGATTCATATAACCATTTTCAAACTATTTTTAACTAATTCAATAAATTACTTTTGTTATTTTTAGCCATTAAAACTCTTATAAATATAATGCATAATTACACTTTGGAATCACTCAATCTATGATTTGTTTTACCTTCTCTTTCAAACGCTTTCTACTTTCTCAAATCTTTCTTTTCTAGTTTTAGTTGGGCGCTTAATTGGTTTGTTCTTCGTTGTTCCTTGTTATCCTTTGGTTAATACAAGAGTTTGTTGAATCATGGGATACATTATAGGCATAACATCCATAAATATAGAGCCCAACACGCCTCAAGCTATTCAACTTGTATTCTTGGTTCCTTAAATTGATGAATATTTGCCAATAATCTTAAGGTATTTTGTATTTGGATGTTGTCTACATTGTCGATGCTCATGTTCGTTGTTGTTATTATTGTTGTGATGTTGCCTGTGTCATGTTTCCATTAAGGTACCATGTGTTTGCTTTTATTTTCGTCTTACTGCTCGTATCTCAATGATATTGATTTTCCTATTGTTCGAGATTCCTACACATCAATAACAAGTATAAAAAGGGTAAAATCTAAATATTTTTGAAAGACTAGAATTGATTTAAATTTTGAAAAAATAAAATATTGATCGCATGTAAAGTAGGTTATTACTATGATTAATTGTTTGAATGAAGTATGGATCCATGATTTTATGTTGTATGAATTTATTTATTATTGTCAAAATATTAGCAGACTTTAGATTGAAGTTTAATAAAGTGAAATTTTTAATATAGTAATAATATGAATCTACTCTAGACTTGATTAATTTTAATTTTACCTTTAATATGGGTTGAACCAAACCTTGAGGTTTATTAAAAAGAATTAAGGTTTTAATAATAAGATATTAATTTGCAACTACAATAAGAATTTCTTGTTTACTATGTTATCGTATCTGATTGAGTATGCAAGTTTAATTTATTTATTTTGAATGTATGATTATATGCGTGTGTGTGTATATATATATATGTGAGTGAAATTTATTTTTAAACATGATTTATGATGAATATATGGTTACAAGCCCAAAATAAAAAGAAGAAAAAAAAGGAAACTATTTTGAGTGATAAATCCATAGTTGGTTTGTAACATCCCGCCTGGCGTTCTTTGTTGGTGATATTTATGGGCGAATTGTTGGCTAAGTATAAGCTAGGGAAAGTTGATTTACACCTTATCAGCCGATGTTATGTTAAGTGTTGGTTGTTGCGCCATGATTGGTGAACTATTTGGCTAATTAAGTAGGTCTGTAATGACTTGGTTGAAGGATCGTCTTTTGGCAAAGTATAGGTTACATGTCTATATGTCTTGGCATGGTCGTTGTGGGGAACTCGCTAATCAATGGATTCTCTTGGTAAGTTTTGTGTGACAGATCCTTCTACTAGTATCTGTCAGAGAAGGATTGTTAGGTTTTGGGCCTAATAGTTTTTTGTATGAGCATGTAGGTATACTGTAAAGTTTTAGTTGGTTTCTTATAAAGATCTAATTAGAAATTAGAGTGTAATGGATATTTAAGGTGGAATTTGCCTAGAGTTATTATGTTGGCCACAATAGAGTGAGTCAACTTTGCATGGATAGCCACATGTAAGTTATTGTGAGATCTATGCAAGCTATAAATATCGGTGAAGCTATTATAGTAGGGCTTCTTCCTTTCTTTTCTTTTACCTTATTTTCACTATGGTAACTTGTCAAAGAAGGAGTTCTTCATTGAAGAAGAACCAACAAGTGTTCGAATATTAAGAAAAAGGTTGTGGAGTGTAATGAAATTCTTGTTGTAACCAACTTCGTTAAAGTTTTTATGAGTATCCAGTCTGTATTAACCCTCTTTGAGTTTCCTCCTAGTTGGTATCTTGCTAAATTATGGTTGTCATAGTTAAGAATTCAGATGAAATTGTCATTTCGAAATATTGTAAGTTGTTGCATGTAATCATCTGCATGTGCATGTTAATGACAGGAAACATACACGACTTCCTTGGCATGTAAACTCAGTATATAGATACAATGGACCACTGGTAGGGAATGTTTGTTGCTAACTAGAATGGCGGATGTGATGGACCACTAGTAGGGCATGCTAGCTGTAACAGGCCCAATTTGCCCCGACCTATACAGAAACAAAAAAAACCAAAAATAAAACAAAATAATTAAATCAGTCTAGATTACAACCCAAATTTCTAATGCCCGAATATGGCCCAAAACAAAATTAGCCTTAACCCAAACTAAACCCTAAAACAAAAATAAACAAAAACAAAACCTTAGCTGTTGGCTAGCCACCGCCACTCCCATGCGTTGCCCTCACCACGTACATCCTTCGTACCCCCCGTACACCTCCACGTCACCATCCGTACCTGCAAAAAGGGACAATAGCAAAACAACAAGCAAAAACGAGCAAAAAATTTTGTATTTTTCTTTTCTTTATTTTCTTTCTGCTGTAAAAGCCAAAGAGGATTGATGTAAATTTTTTACACGTACACACGAATATGCAAATATCAATCCAAAAATAGATTAGGTATTTTCATTTTTCATAGTCTATTTATTTTGAATATTGTGTACATATAGATATAGATATAAAACCAATTTTTTTTACCTTTTTTTCGATGATCGGGGAAGACGAAACCGAAAGGTTTCTTCGATTTATTTCTCTTTTTTGTGATGTTTTTTAGTGTTTTGATCCCAGATCTGGGCTCGATGCGTCGAAGCGCCCAAAGGGGTGGTTTTTGGTGAACTCCGGTCATCATGGACGGTGCCGCCGTTGCCGACGACCAACGGTCGCCACGGTGGTCCGATGATCGGGATTCGGTCGGACACTCAAGTTTTGGGAAAAAGGGAGAGAGAGTTTTTTATTATTATTATTATTATTTTTGGTTTTGAATGTTAAAATGATTTTTTTTGTAAAATTTTTACTTTTATAAACATACAAAACGGCGTCGTTTCGGTGCCACTGCACGTTGGCCAAAACAGCGTCGTTTCATCCCTTAAACCTGTGCCTTGACCCAAACCGCCCAAGGGATCCACGCGTTTTCAAACTTTTGGATTATTTACTCTTCAACCCTTCCGCTTTTTTAGATCTTTCAATTCGGTCCCATTTTGTTTTGTTTTTATTTTTAAATTTACCCTATAATTTTATTTTTGTGCCATTTTAGTCCTAGGATAAAAATTTGCGCATAGGAGAGCCAGAGATATTTTCCCTTTTCCCCCTCAATACTTTCGGCGCGTTGCAATTTGGCCCATTTTGTTTTTTTCTTTTAATTTAGCCAGATGATTTCATAATTATTTTATTTTTCGTCCCTTAAGAAATGAAGCGCATAAGAACTTCGGGAATAATTTCCCATTCGATCCCTTGTTGTTTTTCATCTGTTCTTTTTTATCCTTATTTGTGTTTTATCAATTTTTGCATTTTATAATTTGTACCCCATATTTGATTCTGATTGCAATTTAATCCTCAACCCTTTATAACTTCAATTTCTTTTTTTTTTGTGTTTTAAAATTTTTTTTATTAAATATTTAATTTAATATTTAATTTATTTATTTATTTTTTAACCCTTTTATGATTAAAATCCATTTATTTATCTTCTTTTTACTTATATATATTATTTATTATTACTATCATTATTATTTTATCCATTATTATTTACTTACACATGTTTTATTACAAATTGTGACTCTAATTTTATTTATATTCTACTTTGATGATTTATTTTCAATATTTTTACAAACCATTTCCTTATATTTATTTATGTACTTATTTGTTTGTTTCGTTGCTTTATTTATATTTATTAGCATCTTCCTTTTAGTGTACTGTTTTGTCATTATTGTTGTTATTGTTATTATTTATTTTGTTTATTTCGTTCGCCTTTGTGTTTATTTATTTTAATTGTTTATTATTTTAATGTATTACAAAGTTTAGATTTTATTATTATTATTATTATTCTATGTTAGTTATCCTTTTATTAGATTGTACATACTAGCATTTAAGTAGCATACATATTATGTGATTATCGAGACTCGTTTTTTATTAGCATATTCATATTGTCGTTATTCATCAACGTAACCTTTTTTATTCATACATTGTTTTAATATTGCATTAATTTTCCCCAAATTCAAAAAAGGAAAACTTTTAAAAATAGGCAATATTTCGCATTTTGGAGATTCGAGAATCGTACCCTAACTTACAGGGTTTCGATTTTCTCGTTAAACCTAAATAGCTAAATATCCTTTCAAATTTCAAAATACATGAATTTTGAATAAAAATAAAGGCAATATTCTGCGTTTAGAAACTCGAGAAGATCGTGCCCTAACTTACGGGGTTTCGATCTTTCTCGTTGGATCTGAACAACTGAATATCCTTTTAAAAAACCAAAGTACAAATTTTAAGATAAAACAATTAAAAGGCAAGCTTATTTTTAAGGGTTCAAATGTCATGTTCTAACTTACGGGATGTGACATTTTGACATCTCGAGACAAGAGGGCCTTTAATGCTCATTTCAATTTATTCAAGCATTTCTTTTTAATCAACATTAATAAAAAAATGGATCGTATTTTAAATTCTTTTCGAGTTTTCAAATTTCGACATTTAGACATTAATTAATCAATTAGGTACCAATTTTGGGTGTCACGAGAGTTCTAATCCTTCCTCGTACGTAACCGACTCCCGAACCCATTTTCTCGAATTTCGTAGACCAAAATTGTTGTTTTAGTAAATCAAAACATTTTATTAAAACGATCAAATTACGAGGTGATCCGATCCCACATCATAAAAAAGGATTGGTGGCGACTCCCATTTTTCTTTTTCTTTTTAATAAAAAGTTGGTCATTTTTTTAAAAAAAAGAGATGGTTTCGACACTAGTTGCCAACCAAATGGGAGAATAAGATGAGCCATTGGTAGGGCCTTTTAATTTCTAACCAGATTGGTGTGAGTGTTGGGTTCTTGGTAGGGCATGTTAGTAGCTAACTAGCTTGGCGATATGGGTGTTGCCATTGGTAGGATATGTCAAGTTTAGCAATTGTGAATTTGAGAATTATGTCAGTTGAAGGTATCTGCATCAATCTGAGTAAGATTACTGCTATTTTAGATTCGAAGTCACCTAAGAATGTTAGTAAAATAAATAGTTTCCTAGGTCTGGCCAATTACTATAGTAGATTTGTGAAGGGATTTTTGATAGTTGCTTTCCCGTTGACAAAACTGTTAGTGATGGGACTAAACTAAATTTCTTGGAAATTTTGAATTAATTGCAAACATATGCAGTAGCATTTTTCAACAATCACCAAAGCTTCAAAGAATGGACACTCCCTCTTTGAGTGAAGGAACTAAACTAAATTACTAGTTCCATAGTTTTCAACAGTCACCATTGCGTCAGAGAATTAATAAGTCATTTGCAATTACTCTGTAACAACCCGATTTTGGGTCTAGTCGGAATAGTGGTTTTGGGACCACAAATTCAACATAGAAAGATTTATTTTTATTATATTCTTATGGTCTACGATTTTATAGAATTGTTTTGTGAAAATTTCGTTTGAAAATTTTATCGATTGGGCACTCAATTTAGTTAAAAGGACTAAATTGCAATAGGTGCAAAATGTGTGTTCTAGAAGCTAGAGGTGTCTAATTGCTATGAAACTTTAAATTGAATGTCCTTAGATGGTAATTTAGACCATTTTTTAAGTTAGTGGACAAAAATGGACATGAAGTAAGAGAATTTTTAAGTTTTAAGTGAAGGGCAGTTTGGTCATTTAGTAAATAAAGACAAAAATAACTAATAAAAAGATGTCATCTTCTTCAATTTCATCCTTTTATCCCAAATTTGAAGAGTCACCATAGCTAGAGTTTTGGCCAAATCTTCGAAGCTCGATTGTAAGTCCGTTCTAGCCCCGTTTTTAATGATTTTCATGTTTTTGAGATTCTTGTAACCTAATCTAGCTTTTCCAAGGACTATTTTGAAGTATTGTCAAAGCTTAAAATTTTACCCATGTTAGATATGTGTGTATGTTGATGCCTAATGATAGAAAATGTATGTTAGTTGTTTGATAAACAACTTTTGCTAAGTGATTTTCGGTAAAAATGTAAAAAATGACTTATTTGTAAAAGTTATAAAATAAGTAATAAAAGTGTGATTAAGTGGAAAATGTGGGCTAGTATGATTACGGAAATGGTTCGTCTAGGCTTGAGTTTTGAAGAAATTGAATACATTTTATTTTACGAGCCTTTATAAAAATGTGAAACATTAGGGGCAAAAATGTAATTTTTCCATAATATGATTTTTGGGCTAAATTGAATAATGTGAGTATTAAATGAGTTGAATTTGTTATTATAGATCAAGAAAAACGAGGTCCAGACCTAGATCGAGCGAAAAATAAAGTGTTTGATGATTAGGTCCAATTCTACTATTTTGTATCGAGGTAAGTTCGAATGTAAATAATGCATTGTTATAATTATATTTTAAATGCTTTAATATTATATGAATTGTGATTGACTCTTTGGACGTACTCGACAAAGTTTCGACAAGCAAGAATTCCTGATTGAGCCTTAGGAATAGAATAGGATACGAGTGACATGTCACTAAGAACCTATGTGTTTATGTGATCCAGGTGCTGGTCTCGTACGTCCTACCAGTGGCTGGGTAGTCTGGCATGAAATGCAGATACCTGACAACTTGTGTGAGTAGCACTGTGTAGCTACGTCCTAACTAACCCCTTGTGTGAGCAAGCCCGAGAATAGCTCGAAATCGAGCCCATATGTATTATGAGATATGAGGTAGCTTCAGCTACATATATGGCACTTGTGTGCAAAATTTTCAAGTATCTGTTAATATTCCGAGTGTTCAACGGGAATGTCAAAGTTGTGAAAGACTATGGTTATGTTGCGAGTTGGTACAGGTATGTACATAAAACTCATACGTAATGAGCTTAATATGTGATGAACCCTTGGTAAGGTTGTGATTGAGTAAGTTATAACTATAAGATTTTAATAACATTTATGCAAATTTTCATCATGTTATTTGTATGTTAAATGTGTGGCTATGATGCTTATTATTTGCATAGGAACTTATTAAGCTATATAGCTTACTTCCCTTCCTTTCCC
The DNA here is from genome assembly GCF_007990345.1 of Gossypium hirsutum. Lineage (NCBI taxonomy): Eukaryota > Viridiplantae > Streptophyta > Magnoliopsida > Malvales > Malvaceae > Gossypium > Gossypium hirsutum. Next base: position 46,661,460 of record NC_053431.1, on the reverse strand, counting down.
TTGTCTTATAGTGTCACCAAGCTAGTTCAGGAATCAAAAACCGTCGGAGATCCACTCACACTATCAACAATTATTTTGGTACCCATGATTTCAACATTTTGAATTATGGCATGTATAGGTGACTTGGTCATTTTGTTACATGTCATAATTAATTGGCCAAATGTGTTGGCTTATATTGGTTGAAAGCTCATTTTGTATAAAGCCATTTAAAACTGGCTACTATTGGTATAAGCAATTTACATGATGATGCCTTTCATGGATGTGGGAATTTACAAGATTTGAGTTGATAAGTATGTGATGTTTGTGTATGATAAATGGTAGCATGTGAATAATATGTTGATGTCTTGGTTGTGGTTGATTTGATTGTATGTAAATGCTTGAATTGGTGTTATGTTATGTTATGTAGGTGTGCGCATTAAAGGGTGGCAAAAAGGCTTAGTAAATAACCTCATTTTTATCCACACGAGCGTGTGTCTAGGCCGCATGTGGCACACGGCTTGCCCCATTGGCATGTGTTTAGGTTGTGTGTCCCCTGCACCTTAATTTTGAGAAACAAAATGCTCAGAATTGAGCACACAGACAGAGACAAGGCATGTGTCTCAGCCATGTGGATGACACGGTCTCAAACACGGGCGTATGCCGTGGCCGAGTGAAGTCTGCACCTATTTAATAAAAAATCATAAATTTTAAATCGACCACACGGCCTAGCACACGAGCGTGTGACTTGGTCGTGTGTCTTCAATTTGTTCTTAGGTGACAAACAGAGAGTTACACAGGTTTGGGACACAGGGTGTGTGTAACACCCCCTAACCCTTATCCGTCCCCGGAACAGGAATACGGAGCATTACTAGTCAATACAGTTCAATCACTTTAAATCACATTCAAACCTACTCAAAACATGTCAAGTTAGACATTTTTCATGCCTATATGATGAATCTTTTTAAGTATTTCACATACATTATCAAATAGATCAAATTTCTTACCAAATAAGCCAATTCCTACCATATACTATTATCAAATCTAAATTTATTTATTTCATCCTTACTTTGACAATCTAAAATGACACACATTTACATTTTAGGTACATGCCATTACCAATAATTAATATACTTCATTACAATGAGTTGGGGATCGACCTGAGATGCTGATTCAACGGTCTGACTTTAACCTATCCTACGCACGAAAACAAACTGTACGCTGAGTATGAACTCAGTGGTATTTCTATAATCTGAACACTTAATAATATAAAATACATTTAAAAATCATATGACAATCACAATTATATATTTGTTCACTATAAAGATAAATCATTTATAACTCACTCAATTTTTCTCATCTACTAACCCGATTAGCTTTCCAAAATAAATTCACAAATCATTTGAACAATAATATTTTCCATTCATACATAAGTTCAGAGATACATAATTCATATGGCTCACTCATACTTCAGTTCACTGTTCAATATCAATAAATAATATTTAACTATTCACTTCTCAATCAATATTCTGTACTTATCCATTTCAATAACAGTCAGTATTTTTTAGTAACAATCAATTGATCTTTATTATTCAGTAACAATCAATCATTAGAGAAATCAGTCATTCAGTACCTTTATTTACCCCTATTAACATGACTCGGACATTAACGGATGCATGGATCCAACCTACACACCAGTACGTCACTCAGTGCCTCATCGGCTTTGCCGAAGTAAATAGTAACAATACGGTACTCAGTACCTCATCGGATTAAACCAATGTAACAGAAGCAGTACGACACACATAGTGCCTCATTAACTCGAAGTTGAAATAACAGTACGACACTTATAGTGCCTCATCGACTCAAAGTCGAAGTATCCCTAAACACTTCCAATCCTATGGCATGCCAACTATATCTGACTTAGCTCGATACAGTTAATAGGGTATTCAATTCAATTTCAATTTTTATAATCAATACACATTTTAATTAATCACATAAATTCATAATTCAATACAATTCAATTTATTTTTCAATAACAAATATTCCAAATTCCACATTAATCACATATTCATATTTATTTCATCACATTCCCAATCAATTTAATTTTCAATATAACATACATTTAATATTCAATTTCCACATCAATCACATATATCCATATAAATTCAATAAATTTATCACATACCAAATCAATCCATTTCAATTGTAAAACACAATACAAATAATTCTCACATTAATTACTTACCATAACATTTAATCAAAATACAACAATTAATAATTAAATTCACTTTTCAATTTCAACCAATGTTCAATCCAATTCAAATAATCATTTCAATGTACTTGCCATACATATTAAATAATAATTTCAACAATTAAATATTAAGTTCGGATTATAGAAATATAAACCGTAATTTTCGAGCTAACCCTCGTTGATTTGGCCTTTTCCTTCCTTAGCCAAGGTTTTCCGAAACAACGTTAGCTACGAAAATTAAAACAATTTTTATAATCATTAATACAATTAATTTATATTGAATAATTGAATTTCTATTCAATTTCTATCTTATTTTCAATTTGATCCTAACTAAGTTCACTTACTTTTCTAACTCAATTCATATTTTATTTCTACTCAATTTCTTATCATATTCAACATAAATATCCAATGTTAATGATAAAACCCTAATTTCAAATTTCTTTCAATTTAGTCCTTCAAACACAAAATTTATAGCTTACTTTACAATTTAATCCTTTAATCAATTCTAAATAAGAACTCTATCAATTTAATCTCTAATTCAATCATTTGTTCAACATGAACTATACTAAAAAACCAAAGAACTTCCAAAATCTCAACTTAATCTCTACAAAACTTTGTTCTAAAACTTCTAAAACATCAAAATTAAAAGAAAATAATTTAATTGACTTACCAAATTAAACTCCAAGCTTTAAAATCTTAGTTTTTCTTTTTCTTTTTCTTTTTCTTTACTTCTTTCCTTTCTCCCTATTTCGAAAGCTTCTGTTTCTTTTCTCCTTTTGTTTCTTTTGTTATCTTACTTTATTTCATATATATATTAGTTAATAATATTAATAATAATACATTATAATAATATAATATACTAATATTTAATTCATAAATATCTTTTACTTAAATTATAAGAAAATATTTTATTTTATTACAAATGTATTTATATATATTATACACATGGACCATTAATCATTATACAATTGTCTTCATTTTAATAATTTAATATAAAACTATAATAATTGTAATAAATATCTATTTAATAACAAATACATTTATCACAATTGTACATATAAATATTTTTACATTTGTATATTATCATTACCATCCATTTGTCTTTCTTTTATTTATTTATCATAAAAAATCTTATAATATAATTATTTAATTAATAAATATCTTTTAACTTAAATTTTAAGTAAATAAATAATTATAATACAAGTGTATATATATACATTATTACACTTGTACCATCTTATCACCATACACTTGACTTAATTTATTTTATTTCATAATGTAATAATATTAATAATAATATTTAAATAGAAAACCATAATAATAATTATTAATAATAATTATAACTGTTGCAGGCCAATTTTGGCCTACCACAAATTAAACCCATTTACAACAAAAAAACCAAAAAAAACAAATCAAGAAACCCTGGCCACCTAGCCACCTTCCCACTTGCGCCGCAACCACCCTCTGACACCACGCCGCCGACGTCAGCCCATTTGCACCGGCCACCAACTCTGTAGCACCACTCAATCGCTCCTGCAAGAGAAACACGCGAAAAGACAAAAATAATAAACTAATACTTGTAAATGGTTATAAAAGCCAAATCGAAATTCTTTGTAAGGGGTTCGGCAAGTTTTAATACATACACTATATTTTCAAACACAAAAACAGTGAATCGAACAACACCCAAAAAAAAAATCGAACATCTAAGGTGATTACATTTCTTTTACATATTTCATTTTTATATTTTAGAATATGTTTTCTTTATTTTCAAAAATATTTTCATAATAAATATTTAAATAAAAAGGGAAATATATTTTTAAAAGAAAAAAGGAAAAAAATTACCCTTTTTTGGATTTTCGGCCACCGTACAGCGGAGAATAGCGATGGCACGTCGTCGGAAGTCTGGCCGAAGCATGGCCTGAAATCGCCCAGGCCATAGAAAGAGGAGAGCTTTCCCTCCCTTTTTTAAAAGAAGCAGCAAAAAGAAAAAAAGAGAGTCAAATTTTTACTTTTATAATGGGTCAAAACGACGCCGTTTTGAGCCTTAACCCCCATGGCCAAAATGACGTCGTTTCACCCTTTAACCTTTATACCCGATCCGTCTGTCCCGAACCCGCCTCAGGATCTGCGTGTTTTTTTATCAAATGGGTTATTTACCCTGTTGGTCCTTCCGCCTTTTTCTATTTTTTCAATCATGTTTATTTTGATTTTTAATTCGACCTTGAAATTTGTTACACTTTTCAATTGAGTCACCCACCCTGTTGCGCGTTTTAGCTGAAGGAGTTTATTGCACTTTTGGTCCCTCTAGGTCATGTGCGCGTTGCAATTTGGCCCTGTTTCCTATTTTATTGCTAATTTCACCCCAAGAATTCTGTTTTGGTGTCAATTTCGTCCTTTTTTTGTCGTTTTTGTTCTTAAATATTATTTGTAATATTAATTTTTCTATAATTATTATATTATTATTATTTATTATTTTATTTTTTATATATATTATTCATACTATCATTATTATATTATTTTTACCACTATTACATTTATTATATTAGTATTATTATTACTATCATTATCATTATTAGTATTATTGTGTGTTTTCATTATATATATGGTTTTTATATTTATAGTATTATTTTAATATTGTGTTTACTATATATATTTACCATTTTTACTATTATTACCTATTTTTTTATTTTTAATATTATTAAGTTATTTTTGTTTTTTATATTCTTTTATTATTATTATCATCATTATTAACTTATATATATACATATATATATTATTATGTACATATCATTATTTTATATTATTGTTGTAAATATATTTTTTTATATATATTTTTATGTACGTTTCTTAATATTTTCTTTTATTGTAAATATTATTATTATTACATACTTTTATCATATGCATATATATATATATATTTATGTACATATTATTATTTTATATTATTATTACCAAATATATCATTTTTTCTCATTTATTATTAGTACATGATTTGTTTTTATTTTCTTTTTTGTAAATATCATTGTTATTGTTATTCTAATATTCTAGTATTCCATGTTAATATTTTTCATTAATGATATCATTGTTTGCGTCGTTTATTTATTTTTAAATTCTTACTTTAGAAATATTTTTTCTCATGTTTTAATTAATTTCAAAAATAAGGCAATGTACTGATTTCAACATTAAGTCCGTGATTTCATCGCTATGTTGGGTGAATCATGTTGGCTCGTGTTAAAAAAAGGGGACATCCTTCAAAAAAAACCAAAAACTTGAAATTCTCGTGTTTGGATCGGTTCACGATTAAATGTTACATTGAACTCGTATTTTTGAAATTTAAGACAACGTGTGTTTAATAAGATACCAATTTTGGGCATCACGAGGGTGCTAATACCTTTCTTGTGCGTAACCGACTCCCGAACCCTATTTTTCTCTGAATTTTAACGTAGACCTAAACCCGGCCTTCTTTTTACCCAAAAAATAATTTTTTTTGTTAAAAAGAGGTTTTATTAGGTGTTTGATCACACCTAGAAAAAAGCTGATGGCGACTCCCCTTTTCATTAAAATCGAAGTTTGGTTTTCAAATAATCACCTCAATTAGTGACCGGAGCAAAAATTTTACATCGCTACAGCTGGCAACTCCGCTGAGGACCCTCTTTTGAGAGTCGAGTCTAGAATTAAACGCGTGTTGTCAAAATTTTCAAAATTTCTTGTTCAAATTAATATTTAGTCATGATCCCAAAATTGTGTTTTTAAAAAGTCATACATTTGCATCGTGTTGTATATATTCTTCTAACTTGTTCTATCTGGTTGTTTTTCAGCTTTAAATTTTTATGGTTTTAGATTTGGTTTAGTTTTTAAATAAAACGTAAAGGTTTGTGAGTTTCTCCCCACACACCGTGCACTTGGATTTTTGCATAACATGAGCTTTCTACCCGGGCTCCGTCCGTTTAAGTGAAAGTAAACGCTATGCTTTCGTGAATTAACTTGTCCCTCCGCACAAGCTAGTGAATACTTTCGGGTTACATATGACTTATGCTTTCGTGAGTTAACTTGTCCCTCCGCATAGGCATAAGTAAAAGTAATCCCTCGAATTGAACTCGTAAGACTGTGATGGGCAATGATCGAGGTCCCGTACTAGTTTTAGTAGACGATAGTACGAACAATTCGAGTACCTGTCTAGAATCAAAACCGCATATAGTAAACCATACGAGCCACCTAACTAGAGCCATGTCGAACCTCCGTCCGTTAGTAGTCACCAAAATAAGTATACAGGAGAAATGACTCTTACCTTTCATTTATACTTTGCAAAGGAATCGGATTGGACTGGGTAACTTAATTTGTTAGATTTTCCATAGTTTTTCTTCAATTCATATTTGTTGTGATTACTAACCAAGGTTGTTTGTCTTTATCTTTATTTTTCATCATGCATTATAGGCATCATATCAGGAGGGTGTTGATTAAAGATCGGTTGCCAAAAATGGGTTTCTAATGGAAGAGTCGATTATACAAACAACCGAGAAAAATGCTATGGCCCGCGATTGGTCTCTAAGAACCCAGAAAGAAAAAGGGGACAGTCTAATGGAAGGATGTATTCCCAACCTACCTGAGCACATAACTGTGAACGTTCGTCAGAATAACCTTGATGACTTGACTCGGATTTGGAATTAGTGGGATTCGGACACTAGAGGCATCTTCACTGAAAGGTACGGGGATATAGCCAGCCTGATCACGGTCAACATAGATGAAAGATTGATTCAGGCCATGATCAGATTCTGGGATCCGGCTTACCAGTGTTTCATTTTCAATCAAGAAGATATGACCCCAACCGTGGAAGAGTATGCTGCTTTACTTCATATTGATAATGTGCAATTCTACAAGATTTATGTGAAGGAGCCCAAGCTGATGACTTTCAAGAAAAAAGCTGGTAAAGTTGACTGGCTTGACCGACACATGGGCTAAGAAACAAATAAAGAAAAAGAATGAAATCAGCTGTATTCTGTGGTTTTCCCTGCGGGATTTAGTCCTAAATCATCCCGATATTTTGAAGAGAGTGAATATGTTCACTTTGGCCATTTACTGATTGGTCGTCTTCCCAAAAGTTCTGGGACATATAGAGGTTGTAGTAGTGGACTTCTTTGAAAAGTTAAAACAAGGAATCAACCCTATCCCAACTATTTTGGCCGAGACCTTCAGATCCCTAAGCAGTTGTAGGAGGAAAGAGGAATGACGCTTTATCGGATGTGCGCAATTGCTTAATGTTTGGATTTTGAGCCATTTCTGGAAAGTAAAGCGCACACTGTACCACATGTTTTCAAAAACCTTTTCCCCGTTGAAAGCCTATCTTGAGAGAGAATAGCCAAAACATGTCACTGAAAAGCATTGGGTTTCAGTTTTTCAGAACCTTCGAGCTGAAGATGTAACCTGGAGAGCACCGTGGATCCGCCCTTCGGTTCGTTATACAAGGTTGGAAACCAAGATTGGGTGCCACTGCTCGGATTATGGGGAGGAGTAGGTTATGCTCTGTTATTGGCCCAGAGGCAGTTTTCTTCGCGACAATTCATACCCGCCATTGGAGGATTAGCACAGTCCGAATTTGCTTTCGCTGGCGAGGGTTATATGAAAAGGGTCCGAGATATGGCGAAGTCTTGGAAGAAAATTCATCTGATGGAATTGGCTCTATACACTGATACTTTCACCCAGGATTATGATGTATGGAGAAAACAATGAGTGAATAGTCAGCAAGTCTTGTTAATGAATTATACCTTCCAGAATCCTTTCTCGAAAGAAATGCCATCCGAGCTAGAAATGGCAAGACTGGAATTTGAACGAGAAAAAGCCAAGATGTCACGGGACCTTAGTGCTCCTCAAGAGGAAAATTACCAGCTGAAGATTGATGTTCAAATTGAAAGATCGTGAGCCGAGAAAGTTCAAAGTGAAGCTGAGATCGTAAGAAATGACTTAAGAGATCTTCATCTGGAAAATAAGAAATTAAGAGGCACTATAAAGAATAGTGGGCTGGGCAAGTCATCAGCAGAATGGAAAGAAGAATTAAGCAACATTAAAGGCGGGATGGAATTTTGGAAAGGGAAAGCAAAGAAAGAAGAGGGAAAAGCTGCGCGGGCTATGTTAGAGCTAAGAAAGAAGAATGCAGAATACGAAACTGTGTCTACCGAATTAATAGCTAGTCGATCTGAACATCGCGAGCTGAGAGAGAAAATGCAGGAATTAGAAGAGACGCTACAAGCTTGTCAACAATAGCTAGATACTCTCCTAGAAGCCTTGCAAGAAAAGAATAGTCAGTATGGTAGAGATACTCGAGCCTACGGAAGAACCTAGGCGGAAAAACCCTCTATGAAAAGGACGAGAAATTGAGCTATTTGATCAATGAAATTCGTAAAGCAGCCATGCACGTGGTACAACTATCAGATGAAGCCGAAGTTCTCAGTTACTAGTTCCCCTCGAGCCGAAGATCAAACATATCGAAATTCTTAGAACGAGTGAAGAAATATAGCAATATAGCCAAAACTTTTGTATGATGACGACAAAATGTTTTGTAAAAAACTCTTTTGATAAATGAAATGCCTAAATAAGGGCCATCTTGAAATCAACACCAAATTCTTGCATATACATTCATGACTAGTATTCACTTGACATTTATTCATTCATTCATTCATTGCATGTACATATCACCCTAACCATTCACTAAGGCTAAAACTGTATAATTCGCAGCTGCGACACTACAAGCCTGGAATCACATCACTCATATAGGACACGTCGACAAGTTAGAGTGATGGAGGTTGAATTTAACAAAAGGATTGAGAGGATGGAAAGGATACAAAAGGAATTACAGGAACAGTTGGCAAAGTCACAACAAGAAACCAGAGATCTGATGGTGAGATCTCGAGAAGAATCACTCGAACAAAGGGACCAAATGGCCAGGATGATGGAAATGATGTCGGCTCTGGTAAAAGGAAAGGGACCTATGAACCCTGACGTTGTGGAACCACAGTCAAAGGTTAACCTCGATCAGGATCCGCCCCATCCTCCAGGATTTACTCCAGTGCACGCCCACGCAACACAAAGAGGGTACGCTCAATGGGAACCTACAGGCCTAGAGCAACGGCCTGCGCCACCTGCTAATCTGGGGCAAGGAATGTTCGTATCAAACCCGGGGGCTAGTCCTGCTGATCCACCCATTCCAGATTTGGACGATCCAACAGAGATAGCCAGGTTGAAATTGGATGATCATGATACAAAGGAGAAATATAGGAGCTTAGAGGAAAGGCTCAAAGCGATAGAAGGCACTGAAGTCTTCTCTGCACTGAGTGCTAAAGAGCTCAGTTTGGTACCCAATTTAGTTTTGCCTCCAAAGTTTAAGGTACTGGATTTTGAAAAGTACGATGGGACAAGATGCCCAAAAGCGCATCTCATCATGTTTTGCCGGAATATGACTGGCTATGTGAATGAAGATAAGCTGCTCATACACTGCTTTCAGGATAGCTTAGTCGGATCAGCTCTTCGATGGTATAATCAGCTTAATAGAGAAAGAATCTGATCATGGAAGGATTTAGCGTCAGCGTTCTATGAACAGTACAAACACGTATCCTATATGATGCCTGACCGAATGACTCTACAAATGATGGAGAAGAAACCAACGGAGACCTTCAGGCAATACGCTCAAAGGTGGAGAGATATCTCGGCCCAAGTGGAGCCTCCACTGACTAAGACTGAGATAACGGTCCTTTTCATCAACACGTTGAAAGCTCCATTCTATGACAAGTTGGTAGGAAGTGCCACAAAGGACTTTGCGGATATTGTGATATCCAGGGAACTTATTGAGAATGTCATCAAGAATGGAAGGATAGAAGGTTCTGACAGTTCAAGAAGGGAAGTACCCGTAAAGAAAAGAGAGCCAGAAACCCATATGGTGGGAGCTGGAAGCCACTATACTCCAAACCCATACTCAAACCAACCACGACCGTGATATCACTTATCCCCAAACGTCTATTTTCCTCCCCAAAACCCTTACTACCAAGCACCACCTCCTTCCTACCTCGTATACGCCACGAACAACCAAAGACCCATCGCCACATTCCCACAAAGCACTGTACCCGCTCAAAGCCAACCCAGAAACGAACCAAGACCAGCAAGGCCCAATCCTGAGAGACCGCAATTTACTTCTATCCCTGTGTAGGATGGGGAATTGTACCCAAAACTTTTGGAGAAACAATTGATATCTCCCCATTATATGGCACCCCTGAAACCCCCGTACCCGAAATAGTACGATCCTAATGCTAGTTGTGTATACCATGCTGAAAACCAGGGGCATTCTACGGAGAATTGCCTTGCCTATAAAAGGAGAATTCAAGGGCCTATTGATGCGGGCATCCTGCGATTTGATAGTGTTAGTAATGCAACTGGGAACCCGTTCCCTGACCATGCTGAAGGGAATGTGAACTTGATAATGGAGGAGGGTAAGTGGCAAACAAAAACCTATGTTTCTGAAGTAAGGACGCCTCTGCAGAAAATCTGGGAGGTATTAGTTGAGAAGGTATTACTCTGTCGCATCGACAAAATTCTCGAAAAATGAGGTCAAGGTTTTTGTAATTTCCATGGTCTTGAAAGGCATAACATTCAATCCTGTGAAGAATTTGGAAAATTGTTACAAGACATGATGGATAATGAGGAGATTAGGATCTTTAATAAAAGGGAAGAGGCCGATGAAGGAGAAGTATGTGCCTCTGACAATCAATCGTTAGGTCTCCTGTATAGCGCCAATCGACCATTCGTAATTTATTACGATACAAGGAAGGAACCGGTGAAACCAAAGATGATCATTGAAGTGCCATCTCCTTTCCCTTACAAGGACGACAAGATGATACCGTAAAATACGACATCAACATCGTCACATCTGAAGGTGAAAAATTCGAAGCCACAACTGGAGATGTTGGGGAGGTAGGCCATTTTACCCGCAGTGGGCGGTGTTATTCTAAAGAGATTGAGCTGATAAAGAAGAACAATGACTAGAAGCAAAAAGGAAAGGCAGTGATGTACAAAGCCGAAGTCGAGCAGGAAACTCCACCCGTGCAAGAAACTAAAAAGCCTGTGGATGAGGAGGAAGCACAGGAGTTCTTGAAATTTATCAAGCACAGTGAATACAATGTGGTGGAACAATTGAATAAGCAACCAGCACGAATCTTGGTTTTATCTCTACTGTTAAATTCAGAGCCACATCGGAACGCTTTGCTGAAGGTGTTAAATCAAGCTTACATAGCAAACAACATATCTGTTGAGAAGCTTGATAGGTGGGTGAATAATTTGAACGCTGACAATTTCATCTCTTTTAGTGATGAAGAGATACCGCCAAACGGTAGAGGCTCAATGAAAGTACTGCATATTACGACTCGCTGCAAGGGCTACATAATATCGAAGGTGCTCATCGATAATGGGTCGGCACTCAACGTCATGCCTTTGGCCACGCTTTCAAGAATTCCGATGGATCTGTCCTATTTAAGGCCCTGTCATTCCATAGTAAGGGCATTCGATGGGACAAGGCGTGAAGTCATGGGAAAGATTGAGATCCTTCTAGAAGTGGGTCCCTACATTTATAATGCCAAGTTCCAAGTCATGGACATCACACCCTCATATAATTGCCTTTTGGGAAGGCCCTGGATCCATTCTGCTGGAGCAGTTCCGTCCTCTCTCCATCAAAAAGTGAAGTTTATCATGGATGGCTGTTTGGTCACTATCGAGGGAGAAGAAGACATTGGTGCATCTATCTCTGCTGATGCACCGTACCTGGAAGTAAGCAAAGATGCAATAGAATGTTCCTTCCGATCCTTTGAATTTGTCAATGCCACTTTTGTCATTGAGGGAAATAGAATTCCGGTGCCAAAACTGTCAAGGAATACCAGATTGAGCGTTAAGATGACTGTGGGAAAAGGAGCCCGAGCAAAATGAGTTGAGCCTTGGCTCCCGGGCTGAGTTATTTTCAATGTCTGATTTTAAAGAGTCAATTCATATTGCGAGAAATGAGTTGATCTCAGGATCACATGCTGAGGATAAAGATTGGAGTTAATCGAAGACACAGATTTTGGCCTCCTTGAAGTTGCAGTGAAGCAGGTTGAAGTTACAAGTCTTTTCTCCTTGAAGTTGTAGCAGAGCCCTGAAGTTACAGTGGAGCTGATCGAAGTTGCAGATCTTATCTTCTTGAAGATACAGCAGAAGAGCAGATCACAATGAATTTTATATCCCTGAAGATTGGAGTAGATTAAAGCTACAGGGCATATCTTTGAAGTTGCAGTGGATTGAATCAAAACAACAAGATACAGTGGATTGGAAAAAGACTACCTCAACAAGAGGAGTACCAATGAAGTCAAGACTCGGCAAGACGGGGCAAAATTGGCCTTTTATTATGTCTTTGCTCTATTCCCGTTACAGGACAATGGGCAAAGAGGGGCAGCTGTTGCAGGCCAATTTTGGCCCACCACAAATTAAACCCATTTACAACAAAAAAACCAAAACCCACCTAACTTACCCAAACCCCAATCAGCCTACATCCATCTAAATTAACCCACACTTAGTCCTACATTTAACCCTAGCCCTAACCCAAAAAAAAAACAAATCAAGAAACCCTAGCCACCTAGCCACCTTCCTACTTGCGCCGCAACCACCCTCTGACACCACGCCACCGACGTCAGCCTATTTGCACCGGCCACCAACTCTGCAGCACTGCTCAACTACTCCTGCAAGAGAAACACGCGAAAATACAGAAATAATAAAATAATACTTGTAAATGGTTATAAAAGCCAAATCGAAATTCTTTGTAAGCGGTTCGACAAGTTTTAATACATACACTATATTTTCAAACACAAAAACAGTGAATCGAACAACACCCAAAAAAAAATCGAGCATCTAAAGTGATTACATTTCTTTTACATATTTCATTTTTATATTTTAGAATATGTTTTCTTTATTTTTAAAAATATTTTCATAATAAATATTTAAATAAAAAAGGGAAATATATTTTTAAAAGAAAAAAGGAAAAAAAATTACCCTTTTTTAGATTTCCGGCCACCGTGTACGGAAGTCTGGCCGGAAGTCTGGTCGGAGCATGGCCTGAAATCGCCCAGGCCATAGAAAGAGGAGAGCTTTCTCTCCCTTTTTTAGAAGCAGCAGCAAAAAAAGAGTCAAATTTTTACTTTTATAATGGGTCAAAACGACGCCGTTTTTAGCCTTAACCCTTATGGCCAAAACGACGTCGTTTCACCCTTTAACCTTTATACCCAATCCGTCCGTCCCGAACCCACCTCAGGATCCGCGTGTTTTTTATCAAATGGGTTATTTACCCTGTTGGTCCTTCCGCCTTTTTCTATGTTTTTCAATCAAGTTTATTTTGATTTTTAATTCGACCTTGAAATTTGTTACACTTTTCAATTGAGTCACCCACGCTGCTGCGCGTTTTAGTTGAAGGAGTTTATTGCACTTTTGGTCCCTCAAGGTCATGCGCGTGTTGCAATTTGGCCCTGTTTCCTATTTTATTGCTAATTTCACCCCAAGAATTTTGTTTTGGTCTCAATTTCATCCTTTTTTTGTCGTTTTTGTTCATACTATCATTATTATATTATTTTTACCACTATTACATTTATTATATTAGTATTATTATTACTATCATTATCATTATTAGTATTATTGTGTGTTTTCATTATATATATGTTTTTTATATTTATAGTATTATTTTAATATTGTGTTTACTATATATATTTACCCTTTTACTATTATTACCTATTATTTTATTTTTAATATTATTAAGTTATTTTTGTTTTTTATATTCTTTTATTATTATTATCATCATTATTAACTTATATATATACATATATATATTTTTATGTACATATCATTATTTTATATTATTGTTGTAAATATATATTTTTTATATATTTTTTTATGTACGTTTCTTAATATTTTCTTTTATTGTAAATATTATTATTACATACTTTTATCATATGCATATATATATACTTATGTACATATTATTATTTTATATTATTATTACCAAATATATCATTTTTTCTCATTTTATTATTAGTACATGATTTGTTTTTATTTTCTTTTTTGTAAATATCATTGTTATTGTTATTCTAATATTCTAGTATTCCATGTTAATATTTTTCATTAATAATATCATTGTTTGCATCATTTATTTATTTTTAAATTCTTACTTTAGAAATATTTTTTCTCATGTTTTAATTAATTTCAAAAATAAGGCAATGTACCGATTTCAACATTAAGTCGATGATTTCATCGCTATGTTGGGTGAATCACGTTGGCTCATGTTAAAAAAACGGGACATCTTTCAAAAAAAACCAAAAACTTGAAATTCTCGTGTTTGGATCGGTTCACGATTAAATGTTACATTGAACTCGTATTTTTGAAATTTAAGACAACGCGTGTTTAATGAGATACCAATTTTGGGCGTCATGAGGGTGCTAATACCTTCCTTGTGAATAACCGACTCCCGAACCCTATTTTTCTCTGAATTTTAACTTAGACCTAAACCCGACCTTCTTTTTACCCAAAAAATAATTTTTTTGTTAAAAAGAGGTTTTATTAGGTGTCCGATCACACCTAGAAAAAGACCGGTGGCGACTCCCCTTTTCATTAAAATCGAAGTTTGGTTTTCAAATAATCAGCTCAATTAGTGACCGGAGCAAAAATTTTACGTCGCTACAATAATAATAGATTAATAACAAAACCTCAAGATTTTTATACTCATTACTCGCCTCGTACCCTGTTCCGGCGTCGAATACGGGTAAGGTGTGTTACATGCTCCTCTTTAATATGGTTGTAAATCAATTGAGCTTGAGTGAAAGAGTAAACTCGAAATTATATAGGGTTTTTCTATATATTTTTACCACATTTTTTACTTAATTATTGTTTTTATCTTGAGTAATTATTATTGAAATAGGAGAATTTTACTTAATTAGTGATTTTGGACATGAATTTGGAAGGTATGTGAAATTATGCTTAATTACATTATTTTCATACATATTTTGTATGAATTCATGTTAATTTATTAATGTATATATTTTTCACTATGTAGATAGGTTATTGGAGACATGATTTAAATAAATAAAGTTGGTCATACACAAATTATCCATGTGGACAGCAAGACCATGCAATTTTAGGCATGGAGTTGACTACTTGACCCAGTAAAGAAAGCTGATAAAAGATGGACATGATTGCTAAGTTATTAGACTAAAAAAACCATCCAACAAAGGGAATTAAAAGCCCAATTTTGACACTTGAAGATGGCTTCCCAAAATATGTTTTAGGATATTTAATTAAAGGTCCCTGAAGTTGGAAAATAATCAGAAATTAGCCCAACAACTTCTTTGTTGAAATCGTCCACTACATAGTTATTTTTTGCTTGAAATACAAATTCAAATTGAAAATACTTGATCATCCCTTTTCCTTGAAGCATGACCGGCCACATGAGAGAGGGAAGGAAGGGAATTTAAACCTATTTTTAGTAAATTCAAATCCTTATCTTCACCTATAAATATCTTGTCATCCCTCACTTCTAAAGCATCCCTCATCACACAACATTCCTTTCTCACTCTCAATAGTTTTCTCTCAATCCCTTTTCCCTTTTTCCCATGCATAGCCGTCCATCCCCTGTCCTATCTTTAGCCTCAAAAGCTTTGTCAAAAGCACTCTTTAGCCGACTACCTTCTAAACCCTTAGCAAAAGAAGCTTTAATTAGAATAGAGGAGTGCATCAATTAGAATAGATCCGAAAGGCTGCTAAACTGAGCAGAGTTTAATCTTTCCTCTTGTCATTTATTTTAAACATGTTTTCTTTGTGTTTTATATTTTTGACATCAACTATGAAGTTTTAATTTATATCTGCTAGGATGATTATATTAATTTAATGAGATTTATTTAATTCATGTTAACATGTTTTGTGTCTCAGTCGATTATGTTTTCAATTAATATCATGATCATTTCATTCATACGTGATTGGGTGCACTCAAATTAGCTGAGTGATCCTAACCATACAATGGTTAGTAGACACATAACTGAAAAGTGCAATGCTTAATTTAGGTCATTAAAACCGACTAAGTTAAGGTTCATAATATATTTAGTTAGCTCTATTTTCTTGCATGGATTTTAGATTTATGTAATTAAAATATTGCAAATGTACATGTCCCTGTGACCTTACATGAATTTTAAGAAACCCTTAATCTAATATGATCAGTAACATGCATATTTCACTAAGTAAAAGATCCAAGAGGACTTAATTTGGTTTCCAAACCCATAAAAGATTGAGTTGCCATGAAAATAATTCAAAACTTGTTAGCATGATGAAAGTAAGTTGATTTGATTAATATGATTATCCTAGCCCATTTAATGTTTATTATTATTATTATTATTATTATTATTTTTGCTAAAGTCCTCATTCATACATTTAGGTAAATTGCATCTAGATTAGAATTGCATAAGGATCAATCTTTGCATCTAATTAATTTACTTAGTTTAATTATCACCATCCAAATTATTGAATTTTTACATAAAATTTTGAAGCTATAATTTTCAAATATTTGGTTAAGCTTATATAATCCCTGTGGAGACGATAACTCATTTTTACTTACTTATTACTTGAACGATTACATACACTTGCGTAAACACGTTACAAATTGTTACAGAAGGGGCCTCTATTCATGTTCATTTGTTTATTTTTAAGTTTGTTTGTGTTCGTTTTGTACTGTTAAAAAATTCAAATTTGAGTTTATGTTCGTTCGTTTAAAATTATGTATGTTCCTATTCATTTAACTTAAACGAAAATGTTCATGAACATATAGTTGAATGTCCACAAAAGATTTTCAGAAATAACAATCTAATCTAGCTTACATACATGCGCGCGCATGCACACATACTATAGCAATGTTTTAAAGCAAAAATAGAAACAAGCTTACGTGGCAAGCTTAAATATTTGACAAGTGGCACTATATTTATAAGGCACAAATACATTTAATATATGAATATTTTTATGGGATTCATTAGTGCAAAAATCAGAATAAAAATGTTTCATTTGGAACTCCATGTGATGACCTGATAGCAAAGGTGTTTATTGCTCCAAGTGTGACATGAGTTCGAGTTACGCTAGTTACGTTTATTGTTCGGGTTTTACCTTGAATTTATTGTAATTCACCAAAAAAATTATTTCATTTGTCAAAATGTTTAAATATTATATACCCGTTATAGAAAAATTGGTGAAATTAGTGAAAATTAATGAAATAATTCCTAAATGCATTACAGTAATTATTTTTAACTCTTTTCTTAGTAATGTACTAAACTAATTTTTTTGACACTTTTGAATTAATTGCAAGCATATTCAATAATATAAAATATAACTTCACATATTTTGTAATTAAAATTTAAAAATAAAACAAATTAAGAGAAATTTGAATAAAAAGATATCAAACATATTTAATAATTTAAGAAAATATGAATAAATTCACATCTTTCATCATTCAAATAGTGGACATGCATAAAGTTTGCAATAGAGTTGTTCATGGGTCGGGCCAAGTCGGACCCTAACAAAATTTTAAGTCCGACCGATAGACCCGAACTCAACCCGACTCAAAAAATGGGCCTAAATTTTTGCCCAAGTCCAGCTTGGATAAAAAGGCTAAAACCCAAGCCCAGCCTACCCATATTAAAAATTTTTATTTTATTTTTTATATAAAAAATATAATACATTAAAAACACTAAAATAAATTAAAATAAATATTTCTCAACAAATTGAAAATAAATTAAAAAACTTTATACTTAAATACCACTAAGATAGATGCAACTTAATAAGCAAATGCCTCTAAAGTAGTAGCAAAATTAACAATAAAACAAGAGTTATACAATATTTAAACAATAACAATAAAATACTGGTAACATAATAGTGAAATGACAACAAAATAGTGGGAAAATAATAAATTTTTTTGCAAAGTTAGGCCAGGCTCGGGCCCAAAAAATATTAGCCAAGGCCCAACCCATTTTCTAAATGGCATTTATTTTTTTGTCCAAACCCATTATTTAGGCCTATATTTGGACTCAAACCCTCTCACATTTTGAACAGACCAAGAACAAGTCTAATTTACAAACATATTTTTATTATTTCATTTTATTCTTTACCCTACAATTCATCATAATACAAACTATCAATATTCTAAAAATTAAAATACTATACTATTTCATTTTTACCTTTTTCAATTGATATATACAAAAACCTATTTAGTTCATGAGATAATAAACTCGTAAACAATAAATAGACATATATTTTACTTTTTAGATATAAAATAATTAAATATAAAATTAACAATTATTATAAATAAAATAATAATTTTATTAATATATAATAATCGAGTAATAAATAAGTTTTAAACACAAAATAACTAAAGTAACTCTGGTTGAGTTGGATTCCTTAAATAGATGAATTTTAAAATTTTGTTCATATTTCTTTTATTTAACTTGATAAATAAATAGTAACCAATTTATTCCTAAACCATCCATCAACTTTTTAAGCGGTAAAGAATTCGTTGATATTGTTCTTTATGCCGCTAACTAAATGTTGCACTAGCCCTCGAACTTTGTATAGAGCCAGTCATGAAAAAGAATTTAGAACTAGAAAAACTTCAGAAGTTGACAATCACACCTAAATCAAGTCCATTTGATTGTAATATATATAGAGAGACGCGTACATAACACTCATGACTTAGGTGAAAATCAACATCTTTAAGGGAAAAAAAACAAACGTACAACTATCAATGTATCCAGACAAAATGCTTGTAACTTGATTTTTAACTTTTTGAATTTAAACTCAAACCTAAAGTTGGACTAATAATATGAATATAAAATTTGGAAAAGTTAAAAAGTTAAAAATTTTGTGGTAAAAATATTTAAATTAAATTATTAATTTTTAAAATAAATTAAAATAATAAATTTTCTATTTAATTAAAAGTTAAAAAAGATTAAATTGAATCTTATAATTTTAAAAAGAGACTATAAATACAATTATCTCATTAAATCAAAGGACCAAGGCACTTATCTACTTTTTTTCGCTACGCTTTTGTTTAGACCTAGCAATCAATCTTTGAGGAATACTTGGTTGCTTGAATTCTCTCAAGTTAATTCAATCCTTGCTTGCCATCTGATTATATGTGCGTCATAAGTTCATAAACCGGATGGTTCACGTCAATTTTTTAAAATGAATATATATAATGCTATTAAAATTTTCTTTTAATATAATCACATATATTTTTATCTATGCTTATATAAATATCAAATATGAAAAAGAGGATGCTAAATATTAAAATCCTATGTCTGAATGTATATATTCCCTAATTTATATGTTAAACATAGCATATGCAAAACAAGTTGGCTAGTAATACTAGTGTTAGTAGTTGTAGGATTCAATATAAGTATTCATATTGTAAATGCAGAGTTGGAGAGCGTAACATCATTCTATCTTTGGACGTATTAGCAAAGCCTTTAACCATTTTAAGTGGAACTTGTGCTGTAGCCCGCTACTGCTTTTATACTTTTCTCATATGTAATTAATTACGCCTTTTGAATCTTCTTCACGCTGTTATTTTTACATCATGGAGCTGTTCCATCTCATCTATCTTGCCCATAATTATAATATTTAATTCACGTGGATGTTTAAGCAACAAAGTTATTGTATACGTTGAATATAAAGCTCGCCGTATATATAAGCCAATCATTCTCCACTTTAGTTAGTGGGATATGGGGTGCCCTCTTCAGCCACAACGTGTCTCCAACCTTTGGGTGTAGGAAAAGACTGGCCACTCCTTTTCACCCACTAAACATTTTGTTTCAACCTCATTTCTTCGCTTCTTTGTTTCGCTACAATCTACATGCTTATACTATTTTCAAATACCAACCCTGTCAAGTGGGCTATTGTCTTCGGAATATGTTTCAACTACTTTCTATGTCTCCAAAGTGAGGTTAATTTACTTAAATAATATAAAAAAATTTAAATTTTAAAATGATATGTTTTTTGGTTGGAGCCTTTTTCATAGGCACTATCACCTTTTTTTTATAATATATATTTTTTATTTTTTAAATATCATTTTATTAGTGGTGCTTTTCTAATTGGTAGTACTACTTGTATTATTTTTTCCAATATAATACATGACTCGTGTATATGAACGAATGTGGTATGGTATAGGTGGTGCCTATCTAGAAGGCACCACCAGAGACTCTAACCTTATAGGCGATACCAGTGCTTAAATTTTCACCTATTTATACTCACCTGAATATCAATGAGCAGAAGATATCCAAAAAAATTAGTAGAACAAAAGTAAGAAGATAGAGAGAAGAAAGAAAGAAAGGAAAACAAAAATAAGGATAAGGTATTTTAGTTTATTTCTTTTTAAATAGAATGAAAAATTTTATTAGTAATTTTGTTATTTGAATGTTATTTTGTTAGGTTATTAATTTTGTTAGCTTCTGAATGAAAAATTTTGTATTAAAAATTTTATGTAACTTTTTTACTATTCGAAAATGTTTTGAGAATTTTGAATTTTTTTTAACAGATCTAGTATTGAAGATAGATAATCAGTTTTTCGCATGCGTTTATTTCGATGGAGAAATTTTGACAACAACCGTGGGATGTATATTTGAATGTCGCCAACAAGGAGTAATGAGATTTAATAGAAATATCTCGTTTGATGATATGAAGGAAATAATTAGTGCAAAAATTGATAGACGTTGTGGAAGAAGGATCTCGAAACACTTCTACAAGTTTCCAGTTTTGACAGATCCCATAAAATTCATCGAAATGGAACTTGTAGATGATGAAGACGTAAAGACAATGGTCGTTCTTTATCATGGGACTCAGAGCAACCAAAATGCACCGATTCAGTTATTTACTAAGTTAGCTAGTGTAGAGCCAACTGAAGATCCCACTCCATTAGGTGAATAACATAGAGCTCAAGAGCCATGTATGATGGTTTCGATACCGTACATTGATAGTCAATCGACTATACGCGGGATCGACATTGATCTTAATACTGCACTCGAGACTGATGTGGTTGGTGATGATGTATACCATAGTAGTGATCCTTTTGATCACAAGGTAAATAGTGATAGTGATCCCGACGAGGACGACAAATGCATGAATGACGCTGGAAATGTTCATGCGTCTTCAGTCGGGAATCAGATTCGTCGTATTGTGATACACAATAATCCTGAGGCACACATGTCACGAATAGACCCCGATGCGGTGCACGCGGTCGAGTTTCCAAAGTACCTTGAAATACTACTTGTTTATTGGCTAGCCGTAGATTTCAATCCTGATGAGTTGTTTGTGGGCCAGATATTCAAAAGTATGGAATAGTGTGTATTCACCATTAAGCGGTAGCATGAATATATCAGTAGACTACAAAGTTATCGTTTCTAAACCAACATTATATTGAAGAGTGTTGAAGGTTGGCAGAAGGCTACAATTGGCGGATACGAGCTGCATTTATCCAGAAGTCGTAGATATGGGAGATACAAAAATTTGTTGGGCCTCACACATGCACTTCAACACGTATAATAGAAGATCACTGAAAACTTGATTCCAAACTATCTATATGTGCATCATGCCAATGGTGAAAGACATGCCGACCATTAAAGTTTCGGTACTGATTGTCAAAATGCAGGCACGATTCTAGTATCGAGTATCATACCAGAAGGAATGGATAGCTAAACAGATGACAATGGAGCAATTGTACAGAGATTTTGATGCATTTTACAATGAGTTATAGGAATGGCTAGCTGTTATACGAGAGTACATGCCGGAGACTGCCATTGAGTTGCAAACACAACCTTATTACGGCCCCGGATGACCAACTACAACTAGGAAAAATTTTTTCCAACGGATGTTCTGGACGTTTGATTCATACATGCATGTATTTCCTCACTGCAAGCCGTTTGTGCAAGTATATGGGACATGGCTATACGGTAAATATAAATAGATCCTCCTTCTTGTGGTTGCTCAATATAGGAACAAGAACGTGCTCCTGATAGCATTTGTCATCGTAAATAAGGAGAACATAGATTCGTGGGAATTCTTCTTTACAAACCTGTGGAGGTATGTTATTAGTAATGATAATATTTGCATCATCTCTGATAGAGGAAAAGGATTAATGGCCACCATTAGGTGTTCCAGTGTGCCATGGAGATCTGTTTACTGCATCTGGTACATCGTGGCTAACTTCTACCTAGATTATAAGAATGTAGATTGGCGGAGACAAGTTGTGAGAATGGGTAAAGAATAACCTTATCCTTTTGATATATAACTTAATGTTTTAGGGCGAGACTGTAACTTATATTTTCTTAATACATAAACAGTGAACGAGCTAGAGCCACACATTTTTCGACAAAGGATGACTCGACTTGAAAGCGACATAAAGGGTCACATGAACATATCTTTCTAAAAATGGTTAGATACCATGGAGCCGTGGCAATAGGCTTAAATTTTTTACGAGGGCTTTCGTTATGGTCATATGACCACTAATTTGGCGAAAGGGTTAACTCTGTGTTTTTGAAAACACGACATCTTCTAACTTCATCTATCTTCTTAGCTGTATTCTAGAGGTTGGCTACCTTGATGCCAAGAATGAGGCAGCACCAAGTCAACCAGATGGCGGCGGGACACGTGTTTGTTGATTATGTCAGGAATGCAATGGTTGCAAACTGATAGATGGCGAGGTTGATGAATGTAGAAGTATATTCACGATGTAATAAAACATTTCGCGTTACAGATACCATCAATCGTCGACCTGATATACCACCTAGGTCCTACGGAGTTCATCTCCAAAACAGACAGTGCGATTACATGAGGTTCCAAACACTTTATTATCCCTGTACACATGTCATGACAGCTTTTGCTAAAGTCTCGCTTAATGTTGAAAAATTTGTCGATGAAGTGTACACCCTCGAGGGCACGTTGCATGTATAGGAGAACGAGTTCCCCGTGCTTCCTAACTTATCTAAATAGGAGGTGCCTCTGATGACTTTCGAGCTTGTCCTAGACAAGGGGTTGCGTAAGAATCTGAAAGGTCATCCGAAATCATCCAGAATCAATAACGAAATGGACATTAGGGAGAAATCTGATGGGAAGTTGTGTGGCGTATACAGATTAGCTTGTCATAATCGGAGTAAATGTCTGCTCCGAAACTATCATATTGGACAATCGTCGCGATCGGGTAGAAATTGAGATGCTGTTCAGGCCCTATTAATTACATTCACAACATGTAAAGAGGATTGAATCTAAAATTTGTCTAAATTTTGTTGCAATTAATCTAATTTGAATTATAAATTTAGTCTAAAGCTTGTTGCGTTTATATTTTTGTTGAATTAAATAACGTTTTTAAGTAAATAATACAAAGTTTATTATTTAAATTGAAAAAAACCTTAAAATTAATAGTTGAAATAGCAAAAAAGTCATTACGTAAATACAAAGTTGACTATTTAAATTGTAAAAAAAACCCTAAAATTAATAACTGAAATAGCGAAAAAGTCATTACATAAATACAAAGTTGACTATGTAAATTGTAAAAAAAACAAAAAAAACCCTAAAATTAATAAATGAAATGGCAAAAAAGTCATTACATAAATACAAAGTTGACTATTTAAATTGCATAAAAAAACCATAAATTAATAACTGAAATGGTGAAAAAGTAATTACATAAATACAAAGTTGACTATTTAAATAGCAAAAAAACACATTAAATTAATAACTAAAATGGCAAAAAAGTCATTATACAAATATAAAGTTATTTAAAAAACCCCTAAAATTGATTGTTTGATGATGTGGTTCTAGCGGTATATTTTTGTGGAGCTTGACGTTCACGTTGCGGGTGATTGCAACGATCAATGTTCTGTTCACCCCCATGAGGAGGTATGCAAAACATAAATGAAAAATCACATGTCTCAAACGTCATCGATGAACTTCAGCCAGAAGTAGTGGAGTAAGACGATGAATACGGGTTGGGAGGAATGAAGTACGGCGGTGGATACGAGCCGAGAGAAGTGGAGTACAACGGCAGATATAGGCCGGAAGGAGTGGAGTATTGATATGGATACTATAACAGGCCAATTTAGCCCAGGCCTGAATTTCAAACAAAAGGGTCCAAACCAATTAGCCGAAATAGAAATCAGATATCAAAAACAAAAACAAGCAAAACCAAAATAATTAACAGCCCATCAATCTAATTTACAGGCCCAATTTTACAATGAGAAAGCCCGATGGCCCAATAACAAAAACAAGCCCAAATGGCCCGAAAATCAGTCATTCACAGAAACCCTAGGGTTTCCCCTTCGCGCCGCTACCAACAGCCCCCAGCCCGAGCGCCACGTCACCTCCGTACCCTCCATACGACCACCACGGGCCTTCACGTCGCCATCCGTACCTGCGAAAACAGACAACATGAACAACAATAAAGAAAACAAAAAAAAACCTTGTATTTTTTCTTTTTCTTTATTTTTACTTTCGGCTATAAAGCCAAAAAAGAATCGGTGTATTTGGATTACACACACAATAGTAATCAAAAACCTAAATTCAAAGTTGAAAAATGTGTTCTTTTTATCTTTTTTCGAAATAAATGAATAAATATTAGAAATCTTACCTGTCGATTGACCTTCATGAATAAATATTAGAAATCTTACCTATTGATTGACCTTCCTCTCCGTCGAACTTTGTCGAGATCTAAACACCCAAGAGCCCATATGGGTTCTGATGAGGGTTCGAAGGGCAATGGACATCATTTCATTTTCTATTTCTAAAATAAAATAGATTTAAAGTTTTTATACTATTTTATTTAAAAAGAAAAGAAAAAAAAGATCGAAAAGGGCTGAAAAGGCCCGATTTTGTGCACCTCCGACCGCCGTCTACGACGGGGCTACGGCAGAGCCACGGTAGCGGCTTGCCGGAGCCTAGCCAGATTCTGGGTTGAGACCCAGAGAGAAAAGGGAGAAAGAATTTTTTTTAAGGAAATGGCTGAAAAATGATTTTTTTGATTAAAATTTTATTTTTTATAGCTAAGTCCATACGACGTCATTTTGGCCTAAGCTCATAGGTCTTAAACAACGTCCTTTTTCTAATGGCCCGTCCGGCCCGATGCATAACAGCCTAGGATCCGCGTGTTTTTGGACGAGGGTCTATTTGCGCCCTCAGTCCTTCTGCTTTTGAGACTGTTTTCAATTTGGTCCATACTTTAGCTTTTTTTTATCTTTTGAATTTACCCAGAACTTCATTTTTATTTTATTTGGGTCCCATAAAGAACAACGTCGTTTTAGGAGCAGGGGATATTTTCCCATTCGATCCTTGGCCTTTTCATGCTTTTTGACTTTAGTCCTCATTTGTTTATTTATCATAGTTTTTACCTTTAATTTCATTGTTATCCTGATTAAGTCCCAAATATGTTTGATTTTAATTTATTTTTGCAAATTTGTTATTTATTTATTTATTTTCAACCTTTTTTCTCATATATTATTTATTTTAAATTGTTTTATTATTGTTTATTTTAATTTTTTCACATATTATGTATTTTAAACTAATTTAAATTATTATCCATTTTAAAATTTTTACATATCATTTATTTAAAACTGTTATATATATTGTTATTTATTTTGAATTGTTTTTATATATATATCATTTATTCTTTTTTAAATTGTTTTGTATATTATTTATTTTAAATTTCTTTTTACATATTATTTATTTTAAACGTTTTTCATATATTATTTTAAGTTGTCTTATGTATTATTTGTTTTAAATTGCTTTGTTTATTGTTTTTTTAATTGTTTTACATATTATTTATCTTAAATTGTTTTATACTATTTACTTCAAATTTTTTTTATATATTATTTTGTTTCGCTTTCTTTGATTATTAATATTGATATTAAAGTGATATTGTGTGATTATTGCCATTATGTGTGTTATGATTCGTTTATTCGTATTTTCGTGTTATTGAGATTCATTAGTGTAACATTTTATTCGTGAATTATTACTACACGTATATTATCATTCTTTCACATTTCATTTAAATCACTTCAAAGGTCTTATTTAATTTTCCCTTTATTCATAATAGGCCATTTTATTATATTTAATTCTTATTTAATTTTCCCTTTATTCATAATAGGCCATTTTATTATATTTCAATTAAATAGCATGCATCGTTTAGGTTTTGTAATCGCTATTATTAAAAAAAAGAATTTTTAAAAATGAGGCAATGTTTCGTTTTTGGAAATTCGAGAAGTCATACCCTAACTTACGAGGTTTCGATTTTCTCGTTAAATTTAAACAACCGAACATCCTTCTAAATTTAAAATACTTAAGTTTTAAATAAAAAATAAAGGTAATATTCTATGTTTAGAAACTCGAGAAAGTCGTGCCCTAACTTACGGGGTTTCAATTTTTTCTCGTTGGATCTAAATAATCGAATATCCTTTTAAATTAAAATGCATAAGATTTCAAATAAAAAATAAAGGTAAGCTTATTTTCGAGGGTTCAAATGTCGTGTCCTAATTAACGGGATGTGACATTTTGTTGTCTCAAGACGAGAAGCCTTTAATGCTCTTTTTAATTTATTCAAACATTTTTTTAAAAAAGGATTGTATTTTAAATTCTTTTCGAGTTTTCAACTTTCAACGTTAAGACATTAGTTAATCAATTAGGTACCAATTTTAGGCATTACGAGGGTGCTAATCCTTCCTCGTATGTAACCAACTCCCGAACCCATTTTCTCGAATTTTGTAGACCAAAATTGTTGTTTTAGTAAATCAAAACGTTTTATTAAAACGATCATTGACAAGGTGATCATATCACACCTCATAAAAAAAGATTGGTGGCGGCTCCTCTTTCTTTGTTTTCAAACTAAGAGTCAACCATTGCTTTCAAAACAAAAAGATGGTTTCGACAGCTTGGCAACTCCACTGGGAACCAATAAGAGAGTCAAGCCATAAATTGATTATTTTCTGTCCTTTTGTCCAAAATTAAAAATTCGATTTAAAATTACGATCTTTTCATTTCATTTTCGGGGTTTGTGTCATTTGATATGTTTACTTTTGGTTTGAGTCTCTTAGTATACTTTCGCGCATCATATTGCATATCCGCTCGGCTATACCTTTTAAGTGGGAGTGAGAAACTATTCCTTCGTGAGGTCTTCACCTCCGTGCAGGATAGTGGATCACTTTCGGGATACACCCGTACCTATGTCTTCGTGAGATTTTCATCTCCGTTCAACCATAGGGAAATGTTTTCCCCTCAACTAAACTTGGTCCTTATGAGCCTATAATGGGTGAGGATCGAGTAATCTGCCAGTTCAGGTACCCTTACCTTAGAACTGAACCGAATATAGTGAGCCCTAAGAGCCTGCCCTAGGTAGAACCACACCAAACCCTAGTAGTCACCCTAGTAGTCACCCGAGTAGGTGCTCTATTTGTTGTATATTTCTTCTGTACTGACGTGTTTTGTTTTGTTTTGTTTATGATTGCATTGCATTGTATCATCATTGAAAAGAGGTGTTAATTCACGTTTAGTTACTAAATAGAGAGCTTGTCATGGAAAATGGATTTCTTGAGAAAGTGGAATACAATATGGCCGTCTGAATATGGTTCGAGTAAACAGAATGAGAGAAGGGTGATAGTGCGTGGAGGAATACACGACTTTACTTCATTGCCCAAGAATTCAAGCCAACCAAGATTATTCGAGAGCTGTTAACGTCTTGAATGAGCATCACGGGGATAAGTGAGCAATGGGTCGCGACCCGGATCAAGCAAAAAGGAGATAATAAAGACATCTTTTGGAAGATTCTCAAGATTCGATCTTAACATCCGAATATGAAGAAAATGATCGATGTCTTCGCCTGGAATATGAGGGCAAGGCCGTATATGTATCCATTTTATGTAAAGATATTTTTCTTCTAGTAAAGTTGTTCTAATAGAATATTTCAGTTAATCTAGAAACTGACAAAAATCCACCAACTAAACATCATTACGGTACTCACGCCAAGACAAAAGTTATAGATCAAAGACTGGAAAGGCTAGAACAGCTCCAAAAAGAAATGCAAGAGCAACTGTAACACTCGAACCCGTAACCGTTGCCGGAAGGGTTACAAGGTATTACCGAACAGTTCACAACTTAAAAGCCACCATAAGAACTCATTTAATAGAAATATAACCTTCTCTAACTCTTTTACATATAAAAGCATCTGTTTGAAAAACCACTTAATCAAATTTATCATTTGGATCAATTAAACGAGTTTAGCCGAATGCAATTAGTGCTCAATACTAAGGTTCATTTCATCTATATTCAATCATTCTATACACATAATCGTTTCATATATATATATCAAAGTATCAAACATAATTCATCTTGCATAACTACACTACAAATAACATATATGCATAATACATTGCAACTAGTTTTAACTATTGCATTAATGCACCAACTAAATCTAAAGTAATGAGATACGCAACCAAAACCTATTCAATAACCATCTATCCGGCTAAATACATAAGAACATGTATAATTAGATTCTCATTTTAAAAATAAGACATAGATTAAACATCCAACTCCAAAATTATAACATCCATAAAAGTGGTCAAAACCTGAAATTGCATTTAACTAAATAGACAAGCCATATTCGCATGGCTTTTTACAAGTACTGGAACAAAATATAACATCTCAAAATTTTATTCAGCCTATACATGCCATAAGTTTAGCTTAAAACATAAAATACCAAATTAGTAAGCAGATGCTGACGATTCCCGAGCTTTCAACTGATTTCAAGAATCTATAAAACAGAGAAACATAAAATTTAAAGTAAGCATTTCATATGCTTAGTAAGTCCTTAAGCTATGTTTTGTACTAAGTTTGAATAAATGATAGATATAAGAATCGAAATTGGGTTATTAGAAATTGTTATGTCCTTGCCGAATGTGATTTCCATTCATTTACCCAATTCGTTCTTGCATCTAGAATCTTAGTTCAAAGTCCAACTCTATAATCAATATAATACCGAATAAACAATTCACATAATTTAAATAGAACAAATGTCACAAGTCACATATCTCAATACTCAACTTAATTATCCTCAAAGCTATACTATAAATGAATATCTCTTATAACACATAACTTCATTTCATAGATTATGGATATACCTCAATTGGCCGAATATTTTTATAATTCATAACCATTTTTCATCAATGCGAAAGATAGCTTAAGAAATCACTCCCTTATGCATCTATAGTCAAATATTCAACTCCTAAATTTGTCAATACTTACGCTATGTCACCTTTTGCATACACATAAATAGCCAAATATTAAGAAGAAAGACTTTTGCATCACATATAGATTTCATCTATACGAGCAAATATACGAATTCAAATAAACATCACATTTTTCATATCATCATGACTAAATGATCCATATCCAAAGTAACACCTTTTATAAACTACAATGTGACTGAACACATATAAAACCATAGGGTCGAATTTTTACTTACTTAAATTCCTCATCAAATTGAATTTAATTCACCGGCATCAACCTGCTAGGTATAAACCTGAATCTCACACCGGCATAAGGCCTGCTAGACCAAAGTCTGATATGTGTTCACCAGTAATATGCTTGCTAGGCATAAGCCCGAATACATTCCATAGTAGTAACTTATTAGGCCATTAGCCTAATTTATTTTTCACCGACCATAGGCCTCCTAGGCACGAGCCTGTATAGCTCAAACATATAATTCATACAAACACTTAGATATCACATTATATTACTCATTTGTTCATGCAAATTTTGATACTCTTACATACCCCAAAACATCAATGAACCTCAACCAATATGTTTCCTTAATGTCTTATACATTCGGCTAACATAATTAACATAGACAGAAAGTTTAAAGATTTAAGCCATAATCAACAACATATAAAACTCTCATTTGGACAAATTATCCTTCAATCTTCATTCGGCATTTGCTTATATGACATCATATTTTTTGATTCAACAATTAAATTTATTTCTACTTATAATCAAGTTCATTTTGTGACTTAAGAACTTACCTCGATAATTCCGTACGATCATTTTGGCTATTCAGCTAGCCTCGCTT
This sequence comes from Gossypium hirsutum, assembly GCF_007990345.1. Taxonomy (NCBI): domain Eukaryota; kingdom Viridiplantae; phylum Streptophyta; class Magnoliopsida; order Malvales; family Malvaceae; genus Gossypium; species Gossypium hirsutum. The sequence continues at coordinate 46,631,059 of NC_053431.1, read as the reverse complement.
TTCCCCGATCCTAGTTAGGCCTCTTTTGATCTTGAGATTAATTTAAAGATAAATTGAACTCATTTAATCAATTTATCTATTTAACTTACTAAACAAATAAAATCATATAATTACGAATTTTTTACATTAACCCCTCTAAAACAAAATAATTCACAATTTAGACTTAAATCACAAAAGCAATTAAAATCACAACCTAAAAAACGTTCATCCACCACATAGAATTTAAATTTCTAACTTCCAAAACAAAATCTAACAACATCCCTTCCTGGCCGAATGAACATATAGCTATCAATTCAAAAATTAACACTTGGGCTTTAAATGTAACTTAACAACCAACTCAAAATCACAAAATTTAATGAAAATTAAGTTGAAAACTCACCTTAATTTGCTTGGGAAATGACTGAATAAATGAAGCTTGTTTCTTTCTTTTTTTTTTCTTTGTTAATCACGGCTTGAAGATGAACATGCAAAGTGGCTTTCTATTTTATTTTAATATAAATTCATTTATTTAACCATTAACTAATATGCCATATAAATATCAATTAATTTAATTGTTTTCAATAGCTAATGTCGTCCCACACTAAACTAAATGGCACAATTGCAACTTAACCACTCCCTAAAATTAAACATTCATAATTTGACCATTACACAATCAACCACAAAGTATTCGCTTTACGCGGTTAAGTCCTATTTATCGGATCGGATACTCAAACGATGACATTTTAAAATGAAATTTTCCACACAACTAATTCATTCGTGGTCCCGAAACCACCGTTCCGATTAGGGTCAAAATCAGGTTGTTACAGCAACTACAAACACAAATGCAAGAACAAGTGGCCAAAATCTGGCATGATATGAGGGATCAAATGTTAGAATCCTAGAGGAATATGATGAACCAATTAACACAACTACTGACTGGCGGGCTAGAAAAAAGAAAAAACCCTGTGGTCAATGCTAGAGATGATAATGAAGATCCTCTTTACCTCCCGGGTTTTACCCCGACAAATGTTCAGACACAACTCGAGGTGTACCCACGAAGGCCATCTGTTACAATCAGGCCCCAACAGTTTCAGGCTGGTGTTTCAGCGCTGATGAATTACCAAGCCGGCTTCGGCTCTAATCCAGGGGATAACCCAACTAATCCTATTGTCCCCAATCTCGATGATATGGTAGAAATAGAAAAGGAAAGGGTGGAGCTCCTGAAACAACTTGAAGACTAGTGTAGATGGTTAGAAGAAAAATTTAAAGAAATAGAAAACGCCGACTATCTTGGTGGAATCGATGCTAAGGATTTGAGCTTGGTTCCGAACCTAGTGCTTCCCCCCAAGTTCAAAACTCCAGAGTTTGAGAAGTATAATTGGACTACCTGTCCTAAAGCTCACATCACCATGTTTTGAAGATGAACGACAGGCTATGTCAATGACCAACTATTGATTCATTGTTTCCAAAAAAGTCTGGTTAGGGCAGCTTCCAAATGGTACAACCAATTGAGCCGTACAAAGATCAATTCATAGAAGGATCTAGCACAAGCTTTCATGAAGCAGTATAGTCACGTGACGGATATGACCCCTGAAAGAATCACTTTACAGAACATGGAGAAGAAACAAAATGAGAGCTTCAGGCAATATCCCAAAGATGGAGGGAAGATGCCGTACAAGTCTAGCCACCTCTCCTAGAAAAAAAAACCACAAGCTTTTCATCAACACTTTAAAATCTCCATCCATCACTCATATGTTAGGACGTGCCATTAAAAGCTTCTCGGACATAGTGATGACCGACGAAATGATTGAAAACGCAGTGAGGAGCGGTAAGATAGATACAGGGAAAAACACCAAGCGATCAGCCCTAATGAAAAGGGAGAATGAGGTGAATAACGCAAGCACATATCACAAGGGTTATTCAAAGTAAATTACTGTGAGCCAGCCAAAGACAGTAACCACTAGCCATTAGGGTCCCCAAGACAGGTGTCCAATATAAGGACAAATACAGAAAGGCCCTAGTTCGTACCTATACGAATAACGTATAGAGAGTTGTATCAGAGTCTATTCGATGCACACATAGTATCCCTTTTCTACTTAAAACTGATACAACCTCCATTTTCCAAATGGTATGACGCAAATGCTCAATGCGAGTATCATGCGGGAATCACTAGGCATTCAATTGAAAATTGCACCGCATTTAAAAAGCTAGTTAAAAGATTCATAAAAATGGGAATTGTGAAGTTCGATGACCCATCAGGACCAGATGTGGCAGGAAACCCGTTACCCAATCATGTTGACCAAGGGGTAAACAGGATAAATGAAAGTGGGAGCAAGAACATCAAATGTGAGGTTGCAAAAGTTAAAACCCCATTAAGATGAGTTTGAAAAGAGGTGGTAAAAAGAGGATTGATTGTACCGGATTCAGAGAAGAGATCTGAAGGGAAGAGGAACTACTGTGAGTTCCATAATAGAGAGGGGCATGAGATCCAAGAATGCATCAAGTTCAGGACCCTAGTGCAAGACTTGATGGATAATAAAGAAATTGAATTTTGTGAAGAGATTAAAGGCCTAGAAGGAATATTGAGGAATTTGAACATTAACGAACCGGGGATAGAATTTTCCAAGCATCTGCCTTTACATACTGGGAGTGTTTTAAACAATGGGACTATGGTAGAGGTCCCTGTATTTCTTAGAGCCAATTTAGAGTAATATTCAACACACGCTTGTTGCTTTAAACCTAGAAGCAATAAGAATCCTTTTGTGAAATAGACTTATGTTCAAAATCTTTATTTCAATAAAATGCATCTTTGCTATCATTTTGAGCAAATATTCTGTTATTCTATACAAACAATTATTTTTAGATCCTTTTGTTCTTTGGACTTTCTTTCAAATATTCTTTTATTCTTCATTAATGATCATACCATACAAATAATTATTCTTAGATTCATTTATTCTTTGGAATATTCCTTCATACCTACAACAAGTCTCCAGATATCAATGACATTAGCGACACTGCTACTGACCCAGAATCTCCTTTTGAGCAAGATGTGTCTAGAGGGATCTCAGGACTTTGAAGATGATAGAGATTGTAGCCTATCTCCTGATTTGTTAAGGATAGTAGAACAAGATGAGAAATAGATCCTACCTTACAAAGGGTCAATGGACATCGCGAGCCTAGGAGAAGAGAAAGAGGTGAAGATCAGAGCCTATATCACCATAGAGACAAAGCAAAACATCATTGAGTTATTCGAAAAATTCAAAGATATTTTTGCATGTTCGTATCAAGATACGCTTGGGCTACTAAGATGTGTGGATGCTGTTAAGGCAAAGAAAAGTTTAGAAGAGGTCCATAAAGGTGTTTGAAGAACACATGCTAATGATTTTACAATGGCCAGGCAAATCATGAGGTTCGAGTATTGCTGGTCCACCATGGAAGGGGATCGCATCAGTTATGTTGTAAATGCCAAATTTATGGAGACAAAATTCATGTGCCTCATTCATTTATTCATAGACTTTCTCTATGTGGGGCATGGATGTTATTGGACTAATCTCGTCAAAAGCTTCTAGCAGGCACCGTCTCTTTGTGGTCGTTGATTACTTCATTAAATGGGTGAAAGTCGCTTCATATGCCAATGTTACAAAGTCGACAGTCATCAAATTCCAAAAAAAAAAAAGATCATGTGTCGATAAGGAATACTAGAAAGGATCATATCTAACAATGCACAACAGCACGATATCAAAAGTTTGCAGTCTATTCAAGATAAGACACCATATCACCCCAAAATGAACAGTGCAGCAGAGGCAGCCAAAAAAAGAAAAAAAAAACAAAACAACAAAAAAGATCGTGGGGAAAATGACCGAGACTTGTAAAGATTGGCATAAGAGGTTACCATTTACCCTCTATGCTTATCAAGCGTCGACCAGTACCTTCACCGGGGCAACACCTTTCTCATTGGTTTATGGAATGGAAGTAGTTTTGCCCATTGAAGTCAACCATTGCTTTCAAAACAAAAAGATGGTTTTGATAGATACGAGCCGAGATGACTGGAGTACTGAGGTGGTAGTAGGTTGAAGATGTCAAACTCTAAATGATATCCATGGCCTAACGAGCCCGAGAAATAGTCATCGCTCTCCAAATCTGGATGACAAGAACTATCCCTAGAGTGTAGCTCCAACTCTATCTTCGCTATGGTGCATGATGCGGATCTGGAAGGGGTTGCCCAAGTCGTGTCATATACGGGGGGGGCTACCATTGACCACCCACCAAACAAAAATGGTTTCCCTATCTCAGAGTACCACTATATGTATCCTAACGAGGGCTGCAGATCCAAAGCACGATCCATTTGAGGTGCCCTCACCAATCGGTTATTCTACATTGTAATATATTCTTCATGCAATTTTCCCCAATCATTTCCATGTTTCCCCCTCTTATTAATCCCATGAATCTCCCCCAATCGTATTGGCAGGGTCAGGATATACTGTATAAACCCGAACTACCGAAGTACTCGATCACCATGATACCATTCCACTGTCTAAAAATTGATAATGGTTACACTAATGCATCATAGGTTTGAGTGGATGTGGGCAGACGACGGAATAAAAATATGACAACCAAATGAACTGCACAATTAATAACATTGTTATATTAACGTGGGTTAAGTGAGATAAAATAATAAAATTAAGTTGATATTGGAAAAACCTACCCGCTCTCCAGCATGATTCTCTATCATCAAACGATATATCGAAACCATGTATGACCTCTCGATACCATTATTAGTGCTTCATCATAAATTTTTAGAACAATATAATTCGAAAAAAAACTCAACTAATTGTTATAACGAGTAAAAATTCATCACCTATTAATGAATGGAAATACTTATAATTGGTGACTAATGGATGCCAAGAATGGTATCTGGAAAAGCGCCTACGACTGCATCAATATGAGGCATCTGCTTATGTCCATTGCAGAAGGATTTGTCATTCGAAAAAGTTCGCGATGCAACATGACTGACACTGTAGACCCTCAACTGTACAAATGAGTGTTATGTAAATTAGATAATAGGGGTAAGTACATCAAGTGGACCCCATTTTTGTTTGCATCTGGCATGAGTACACCCCCTATAAGGTGCATAATGCAAGCTCAAACGACCTGTATCACCTCCCATTCATTGGAAGTACTCGACAAATGCTCAAAATTCACCTTTAGCCATGAAAACTTCAAACCCATAAATTTCCCTCACTAGGTGAGTGTCCAAGTAAGTTATAGCAAAGGGCGGCCGGCTTAGAGATCGAACTTACACTCGTGACTGCATTCCCGTCGATGGGGAGTTCAAGCTGCAGTGCAACATCCTGTAGAGTAATGATGCACTCCCTGCACGGCAAATGAAATGTGTGGGTCTCCGGATGTCATCGCTCGACTAAAGTGGAAATCAAGTCGTATTAGAGATCAAAGGTCCGGATCAATATCGTTGATCCGAATCTGACTAACTTTAAGTATGGCATTAGGCATTCATCTGGCAGAAACCCTACACTATTAACACGGCCCCTCAATGCGCGGTACGGGCCCTGACATTATTAAATTAGCAAAATAGTTAATACAATCTAATTTAATTCTGCAAATGACATGGGTATCAAATAACAATTTCATTACTATCTCATTAATAGGACTTGATATGTGATGGTCATTTTTAATCAAAGAACTCATTTTTTGCAAATCTGCAATTAAAAAAATGAATTCATCTAATTTATGGCAAAAAACACAGTAAATAATTTGAAATTTTAGACATAGAAAAACACAGTAAATATCTTATAATTTCTCATAATTTACCTACAATAAAAAAAATTATGTTAGTTTACAATAATAATGTAACTAAAATAAATATATACTATCTAAACATAAAAAAATATACGAATCAAATAAAATAAAATAAAAAAGAAACATACCTGTTTAGTTTCTTTCAAGCAACCTATAAAATTTTATAACAACAAATTTAATCAACATTTCAATAGATCAATAAAAATTGTCAAATAAATAAAAATCAAATAAAATTACATTATAAAAAATTTACATTAATAAAAAAATCACAAAACACTAAACTAAACACTAACAATTTATATAACCTAATCATAAATTACTAACAAAATAACTATAAAAATATATTTTTAAAAATTACATTACTAAAAAATCACAAAATCCTAAACTAAACAAAAACAATTTATAAACTAATCATAAATTACTAACAAAATAACTATAAAAATATTTTTTTAAAATATTTTACATTACTAAAAAATCACAAAACACAAAACACTAACAATTTATAACCTAATCATAAATTACTAACAAAATAATTAACAAAACAATTTTACATTAATAAAAAATCACAAAACACAAAACACTAACAATTTATAACCTAATCATAAATTACTAACAAACTAATTTTACATTAATAAAAAATCACAAAATACTAAACTAAACACAAAAATTTATAACATAATCCTAAATTACTAACAAAATAATTTTAAAATAGTTATAAAAAACCAAAAAAAATTACATTCATAAAAATTATTAAACCAAAACCATGAACACTAAACGTAAACAATTTATATATAATAATTAATAATAAAATTTTTTTACATGTATTAATCAAACTCTTTAAATTAAAAGAAAAATTTATATATAATGCATACTTTTTTCTTTCTTTCTTTCTTGTTCTTCTTTTTTTCTTCTCCTTTCTTTCCTTCTTTTCTTCCCCGGTGCATTCATATATATAGGGGAAGGCTGTTGTTCTGTAACGCCCCCAAAATTTAGAGTTTTTAATTTTGTATTATTTGACACAAATGACATGTTTGCTTTACTGGCTTGGTGATTTGAGTGGGTTTGGGAGTGTTTGAGAAGCTTGGGTTCACAAGTCTTGGCTTTTGCAAAATTTTTAGTGTTGTTCTTAAATGAATCTGGACACTGACATATAGGCCTTCTAAATAATAGTGCTTGTTTTATGGCACAAAGAGAGCATGTGGTCTAGTGGCAAGGTGGCGTGTTGCTTCTACTGGGATACTTGAGTTCGAGTTTTGGGTTGCGCAATGGAGTAATTATTTTGCTGTTTGAGCTATGTAGGTAGTGGAGTTGGACTAAGACTCTGAGATTGAATTGGTCATGAGAGTTTGAATAGAGTTTGAATGGGGTGTTGGAGTGTTCTGTGGAGAGAATCAGGGAGAGATATTAGGAGAAAATTAAGGGTTTTGAGGGTGTGGATGTGGTAATGCTGAATTGGGTTTCTAGCTACTCAAAATTTTGGCTGTAACTTCTTTTGGGGGAGTATTCCTAGTTTCGGTTTCTCTTAGGACATTTTTTCTTCTGCATTTTTCACTCTGGCCAAATATTCTTGGTTCGTAATAACGTAAATCGCACTTTGGTCAATTTCTGGTAAGCTGAGTGCTTCTTTGTACCTTTTCTCTCCCTCACTATTCTATCCATCGGTTTTCCCTCATAGCCAAACCTCTCTTTTCTCTCTTCTTCATCTCCTTATCTTGTTGCGGCTTGACGACTATTGTAGGTACTTTTGACTCTTACTTGGTTTCTTTAATCTTTTTCATGTTACCTCTGCTTAAAGCCGAATGCTCCTCCCTTCTCTTGCTCTCTTATAGCTGATTTTTGTCCTCTTATTTTAGGTGTTCTATTCTTTTGATTCTCAGAATTCATCGAGAAGTGAAGGAGTTTTGGTTTTATTTAGCCGATGAAACTGTTTTCTTATCACTCGATTTAAGGTAAGTATGTGGGTTAACATGTTGGGGAGTTGGCTGAATGCCCTATCTCTGGTTTTGGGTGTTATGTAAGCAATAGGTATTGATTCAAGTTTTTGGTTTATGCAATTGTTGTTAATGGGTTTCCTGGTTAATGCAGCTTTTCGTCAAAGGGGGGTGTGGCCAACCTTCGATTAACATTATCAATAGGTTAAACCTCATCCATTGGCTAAGACAAGTGTTAATGCTATTCTTCTTGGGATTGAGTATTAGTAAGTGGGTGTTGACCCTAATGCCAAACGTTTAACCGAATGTCTTAATTTTGTAGGTTCGCATTCGAAGGCTTTTTGCAAGTATTCGCAACCAGGTGTGTAATCACACCTGCTTTCAACTGTAAAACGGCAAAAGCCAAAAAGCCGAAAATACGACGTTTGAAGCCATACGAGCGTACGATTGCTCGTCTGGTAAACCAAGCCCATGAATCATGGGCGTAAGACTATAAAGGCCACCATGGGCATTCTCATGGGCTTAGCCTATTTTGGGCCATGTTGGGCCGAAATGGGCCGTGTGGGCCAATGGGCTCGTGGTCTCCACAAGGATGAAATCCACGATACGAGGAAAATACTGGGTTAGGCTGTGTTGTTCGCATAGTCATGGCTAAACCTGGGCTAAATGGGCCATACAAGTGGGTGGGCCCACTTGGACTGAATAATGGGCCTTAGGCCATTTACACCGTTATGACCATTATACCCCTAGAGGTATAATGACTAATGTGTCTAAGATAAGTATATGGCTGTACTGAGCATGACATTCTGCATACCTGTATAATTTATGACATGACATTCTGCATGGGGTTGGGATACTGTTAAGGAGGAAGTGTATTTTACTGGTGGCTTCCTCATATGGTGTATTGGTGGTACGGGGTGGTGTGTTGGCTGGACTGGGATGGGTTGCATTATAATACCACACTGTTACTGTATTGGGCTAAAGCCCACTCTGTTCTATTTCTGAGTAGGGTTCAGGCCTAGACTTTACTGTATGCTATATACCGATCGACTGATAGGGGATTACACACTGAGTTTTCCTAAACTCACCATTTCTTTTTTACTATGCAGGTAATCCCTAGCTTTAGGCGATTTGGTGCTGCAAGGGACTCGGAGGTGGTCACACGACTGCAATTAATTTACATTAGGTTTTTAAAGTTTCATTTTGGGTTTATGTTTTTCTGTAGTAAGGCCATTTATAGGATTTAATTTATAATTGGGATTTTAATTATTTACTTTAAAACTTCTAGTTTTAAGAAGTTGAGTTTCCAAAATAATAACTATTTTTCAAAGACACGTGTTTCAACTTCAAGGCTTTAAAAGCTTCTGCAATCTAAACTATTTGGCATATCAAGAGTAATTTATTATCAAGAAAAAAATGTTTTAACAAGATGATTTGGTAATAGTAAAGAACTTAACTCATTAAAGTTTTTAAAGAAAGAAAAATCACAAAGAGGTTTCGTTTGACGACAAGTTTTTGATTCATAGGTCGTCATTTTCGAAAGACACTCCGATGTGACACAACGAATTCGGCCATAACATTTGGGTCGAGTTTGGGGTGTTACTTTTAGTGGTATCAAAGCCAGGTTACAAAACTCGACTGTGGAATGGGTTTTGAAAATGTTTGAAATTTCTAAGAAATTGTTCTTGAAATATTTTAGAGGAGTCACAGGTGTGGCAGACCGAGTCTCCGGCACCAAATCCGTATGTTCCTTGATAACTGATGATTGATCAGACTGAAATACAATACTGTGATTACTTTAGATATGAGACTTTACTGTGATACTCTTGTTAGAGTAAACTGAAACTATAGGAAATTGAAAACTGTAGTGAGACCTCGATTTACGAAAACCAACTCTAATTATTCTTTTTCATAAGACATCTGTTAATAATTACTGGAATTACTAACTGATACATAAAACTTCTAAACTGGATCGTACGTGAATCAATATGAGCACAATAGGTACTCGCAAAAGAGGTACAAGAGGCCGCAGTAGAGGCCGTGGAAATGCTAGGGTTGGGTCTTCGGCATCCGGCCACATGCCTAACATTGAGCTAGGGAGGCACCAGCTTCATCGGTAACTAAGATGGGATCATATGATCGAGCAGCTGGGGATGATGCACTATCCCAGGCTATGCTTTGAATTCTTAAGAGAGTTGCTGGAACCAATGCGGGTATTGTGGTTCGTGGGTCAATTTCGGAATGACTCCGGTCTAATGGAGTAGAAATTTTTAGGGGTATTTTTGGAATAGCCCTTGATGTGACAGAATACTGGTTGGAAGCCACGGAGAGAATAATGGACGATCTCGACTGCACTTCTGAGCAAAAACTAAAAGGTACAGTGTCATTACTGCAAGACGAGGCCTATCAGTGGTGGCTTACTATGAGAGAGGGTACTCAGGCCGACTGGTTAACATGAGATTTTTTTAGGGTGACATTCCGAGGGAAATATGTGGGGGCAAGTTATGTGAACGCTCAAAGAAGGGAATTTTTAAACTTGATCTAGGGGAATAAATCTGTGGCAGAATATGAGGTAGAGTTCTTACGACTTAGCCGCTATGATCGTGGGATGGCGGCGACTGAATATGAACACTGTGTGCATTTTAAGGATGGTATCTGAGATGAGTTACGAGTCCTGATAGCTCCGTAGAGGGAGCGAGATTTTGTTGCCTTCGTAGAAAACGCAAAGATCACCGAGGATGTGAAGCGCTTTGAGTGCGAGAATCGAGAAAAGGATAGGGGCAAAAATAAGAGGGATTCAGGGCCCTCAGATTCATTTGGTGGGTCTAAAAATAGGGTCAAGTTTGATGGGCCGGTCTGAGGTGGGGTTCCTATTGCGAGATCACAGCCTTGTGCAGATTGTGTGGGACATCACTTGGGTGAGTGCTGGAAGAAGATTGGGGCGTGTTTCAAATGTGGGTCTATGGAGCATCAAGTTAAGAATTGTCCACAAAGACCTGTTCAGATATAAGCTATCGGACATGGTTATGTACAGCCAGCGAGAGGTGTTCAGCAGCCACCGAGAGGCCGTGATCAGGCCAGAGGAGGAAATGGTATGGGGCGAGGCCGTGGAGCACTAGGCAAAGGTACTGGTAATACTGAGGCGAGGCAGCCATCTCTAGTATACGCTGTACGTCACCGAGAGGATGAAGATGCCCCAGATGTTATAATCGGTACGTTCCTAATCCATAATATACCTTATACTGCTTTGATCGATATTGGGTCTACGCACTCATACATTGTGTGCACTGTGTCTGAAACCTTAGGTATCTTCTGTGTGAGTACCGTTAGTAAGATGACTGTGATAAGTCCACTGAGACAGTCAGTAAGGGTAGATAAGTTGTTCAAGAATATGCCCCTAGAGTCCAAGGAGTAATTTTTCCAGCGGATTTGATGGAGCTACCATTTGGTGAATTCGACCTTATCTTGGTGATGGATTGGTTAGTTAAATACCGTGCAAATTTGGATTGCTGCTAAGCGTATGGTGTTGAAGACTACTGAAGATGAGGTGGTGGTTGTGATTGGGGAGCAAAGGGATTATCTATCAAATGTAATCTCTACACTGAGGGCCAAAAAGTATGTTCATAAGGGTTGTGAGGCGTTTTTAGCCTACATTGGTGTATCTGATTCTGAGGGTTCTTCGGTCGAAGGTATTAGAACTGTTAAGGATTTTTTGATGTATTTCCTAATGAACTCCTTGGGTTGCCTCTGATTCGTGAGGTCGAGTTTGGTATTGAGCTCCTGCCAGGAACAACTCCCTTGTCCATCGCCCCTTATAGGATGGCACCGAAGGAGCTATTGGAGTTGAAAGCTCAAATTCAAGAACTGTTGGACCGAGGCTTCATTCGGCCCAATGTGTCTCCGTGGGGAGCACCAGTGTTGTCCGTGAAGAAGAAGGATGGATTTATACGTATGTGCATCTACTATCGGCAGTTGAACAAACTGACTATCAAGAATAAGTACCCTTTGCCGAGGATAGATGATTTATTTGATCAGCTGTGTGGAGCTTCGGTTTTCTCCAAAGTAGACCTTCGTTCTGGGTACCATCAGCTGAGAGTTAAACAGACTAATGTGTACAAGACAACTTTAGGACTCGTTATGGTCATTATGAGTTCCTAGTGATGCCGTTTGGGCTGACGAATGCACCAGCTGCCTTTATGGATTTGATGAACCGAGTGTTCCATCCCTATTTGGATCGGTTCATGATAGTATTTATAGATGATATTCTGGTGTATTCGGGAACTGAGGAAGAACATGATGCGCATATTCGTGTTGTTCTACAGATTTTGATGGAGAAGCAGTTATACGCTAAATTCAGCAAATGTGAGTACTGGTTGCGCGAGCTGACTTTTTGGTCACGTGGTATCAGCCGAGGGGGTTAGGGTTGATCATGGGAAAGTCGACGCTATTCTGGATTGGAAACCACCTAAGACTGTATCTGAGATTTGAAGTTTTCTGGGTTTGGCTGGATATTACAGACGTTTTGTGGAGGGGTTTTCACTAATTGCTACACCTTTGACTAAATTACTGTGGAAAGGAGTACCGTTTGATTGGACAGATACGCAGCAAGAAAGTTTCGAGAAACTGAAGAAGGTTCTGACTGAGGCCCCTGTTTTGAAACAGCTAGAACCTGGGAAGGAATTCACTGTTTTTTCCGATGCATCACACGTTGGTTTGGGTTGTGTGTTGATGTAAGAGGGTAAGATGGTTGCTTACGCGTCTCGTCAGCTTAAAACACATGAAATGAATTACCCTATGCATGACTTGGAGTTAGCCACGGTGGTTTTTACTTTAAAAATCTGGAGGCATTACTTATACGGTGAGAAGTGTATCATCTACACTGATCATAAAAGCCTTAAGTACCTCCTCACTCAGAAGGAGCTGAATCTTAGGTAGCGAAGTTGGATAGAGTAGCTCAAGGATTATGGCTGCTCAATTGAATACCATCCTAGTAAGGCTAAATGTAACACCCCTTACCCATTCCCGAGACCGAGACCAGGCACGAAGCATTACCAAACACATACTCGGACATTTTCGAAAAATATGTGTTAAAAAATTTCGTTCCAAAATTAAAACCAATAAGACAACATCTTAGTGTCCCTATTATGGGCCTACAAGACCCAAAACATACATTGAAAATGGTTCGGGACTAAACCGAGGACTTAAGAAAGTTCCTGGAAAATTTTCTAGGTTAAGCCTCACATGCCCGTGTGTAGGCAATGCACATGCCCATGTGCTTTTGGACACGTCCGTGTCCCCTACCCGTGTGCTAGGCCATGCCCTCCACACGGTTTAGACACACGGCAATGTCTCTGCCCATGTGTTTACTACCATGCATTCTGACATAAAATTTTTAGGTGCAGGGGACACACGGCCATACCACACACCCATGGGGAGATCCGTGTGTCACAATCGGCCTAGACATACGCCCGTGTGTCTACCCGTGTAGACCTTGTTAGGCTATTTTCTAAGCCTTTGGTCACCCTCTAAAATCCACTCTCATTATAAACTCCAATGATATTTAACATGACCTAATTATACTCTTAAATGACATTAATAAACCTCATTACATGTAAACCCATCTCATTGATTTTACACATGCTAGGTTATTCCCTTTGTACTAAGGATTTCTATACCTTATAACACTTTTAAGGTTGACTCATTATTATAACTCATAGCTAATTATGCTCTAGCCATCCCATGTGATTTGGTCACATTACATGTGTTTAAATGTGATATACCATATTTCATCCTCATTAGCACAACTGAACATAAGCATGCATAAAATTTGTAGGTCATAACCTACATCAATATGAGCCAATTCCATGGCCACATACAAGTGAATATGTATACCTTTACAATCCTTCGTATTGGCTAATCAAATGACACATATAAAAAAATAACAAAAGCCCTATACATGCCATTGAACAAAATAAAAGTATCTATATACCAAAGCTAGACAAGATGATAGTGTGTTGATCCTCCAATCGTCTTCCAACCTCTATGAGTCCTCGAGCTCTGTACGACAGGGAAAAAAGAGGGATAAGCATTTACAAGCTTAATAAGCCCGAATAACTGGAAAGTAAACTTACCGATTAATTAGCATGCATCCATATTAGGTAATGAAACCAACAAGAATGAAATAGTTTCCCTATCACATGCACTCAATCAACAAATTAGTCCCATAACAATACATCATGTAATTTGTCTTAGATGAGCTCATCATCTAACATTTTCATTTTTTTATCTCATGTTAATCCCGTTGAGTTTCTCAGAAATCTTGATGGATTTTCCATTTACCGTCAAGTCATAAGAGCGATCATCTCAAGTACGCACTGCCGCAAACCTCACACTTACGGCAGGATTACCAGTCCAGGCTAAATCCCCTGTAATATCAGCTCATAAGGTAATGTCGAGATTACCAGTCTAGGCTAAATCCCTTGTAACGACAAACACCCGTAATGAGCTCAGATCTTAATTACTAGTCCAGGCTAAATTCAAACCCTAATTGGATTACCCGTCCGGGCTAAATCCATTATGCACACATATTCTTCGAGAGGCTCGATCACTCAAGGAACACCCGTCCGGGCTAGATCCTTTCTATATTTGAGATAAATAGATTACTCGTCTAGGCTAAATCTTTTTCTGCAACACATGCAGGATCTCAAGTCATGTAAGCCATGGTTTATCCATCGAATTTCCCTTTTTACTTCAATCGGGTCATTTATCATGAAGTCATTATTATTAATATATTTCATGGGTTTTCATGCCATTATTATAACCAAATATCATGCATTCATAACACATGTAATTATGCATATTTTTAGTTTACTTAAAGTTATTCGAACTTACCTGGTATTCGTGCCAGTTTCGTGTTTCAGTTATTCCGAAACTTTTCGTTTTCCTCGATCGACAACCGAAATTTTTTCCTCGGGTCTATAACAATAAAAATGAATCATTAACATCTCACATTATTCTTTTCAAGTCTAAATTTCACCCCAGACAAAATAACCATTTTGCCCCTAACCTTTCACATTATTTACAATTTAGTCCCTAGGCTCGTATGACGAAATGCATGAATTTTCTATATTGCCCAAGCCTAGCCGAATGCTCTTTTCTCTTACGGCAACTCACATTCTTCCATTATTTCACATTTCTACCACATATTTTACAACTTTTGTAAAAAGGTCTTTTTAGGGTTTTTTTCATGAAAATCACCTAGAAAAATATGTTTAACACATCCAACTTTCATATTCCTCAATAAAACATCAAAGAATAAACATGTCACGTATGGGTCACTTTGAAAACATGAACCCTAACTCAAAATATAGGTAGAAATGGAGAGAGAGTAAGCTATCAGGATTTCAAAAATACGAAGAACATTAAAAACAGGGCTAGGGAGCACTTACTATTGAGCTTGAAAATGTTGAAAACCCTAGCTATGGAGGGCTTGAGAAATTCGGATGGATGAGGGAGAAGAATGGCTGATTTTGCCTTCATTTTCCCATTTTATTTCATTAATTAGCCAAATGATCAAAATGCCCTTAAGCACTTTCTTTCAAAATTTATCCATACATGCCCATTTTTGTCCAAAAACTTAAAATTTGGAAAAATTTCTCTTTAGGGACTTCTAATTAATAATCTAAAGCAATTTCATTCAAACTCAGATATATACAAGTCAGCCAACTTGTCTAGTGAATAATCTGTCCTTACTAGAATAAAATGAGCTGACTTTGTCAACTTATCCACCACAATCCATATAGCATCTTTCTTTTTTAGGGTCAATGGTAATCCAGTCACGAAGTCCATAGAAATTCTGTCCCACTTCCATTCGAGGACCATCACAGGCTGTGTAAACCTGAAGGTACTTGATGTTCCGCCTTGACTTCTTGCATATCAAGAGTTTTGATACAAATTCGGAGATGTCTCTTTTCATGCTGTTCCACTAGTACATTTTTTTTAAATAATTGTACATTTTGGTACTTTCCAGATGAATAAAAAACTGCTATCATGTGCCTCTTGCAAGATTTTTTGAATAATTTCATCGTTCCTTGGTACACAAACTCTATCTCTGAACATCAAACATCCATCAGAACCGATCTAAAAACCTGACTCGATACCCACCTCACATTGAGTTCTTTTGGCTTGCAGGTTATTATCATTAGCCTGGGCATAAAAAATGTCCTGAAGAAATGTTGGCCTAGCTCTTAGCTCTGCCAAAACCAAACCATCATCAAACAATGCCAATCGAGCATTCATGGCCTCAATGCAAATAAAAATTTTCTGCTTAACGCATTGGCGACCACATTCGCCTTTCCCAGATGATAATCGATGATTAGCTCGAAATCGTTAATTAATTCTAACCATCTCTGATGTCTCAGATTCAATTCTTTTTGAGTCATCAAATACTTTAAACTCTTGTAGTCTGTGAATATACGACAAGTCTCACCATGTAAGTAATGCCTCCAGATTTTCAAGGCGAAAACAATGGCGGCAAGCTCTAAGTCGTGCATCGAATAATTCCTCTCATGTGGCTTCAACTGTCGTGAAGCATAGGCTATCACTTTGCCATCTTGCATAAGCACACAACTAGTAAATTTAAGGACGCATCGCTGTAGATTACAAACTCTTTTCCCGACTCGGGTAATACTAGAACTAGAGCTTTCGTCAACAATGTCTTCAACTTCTAGAAACTCTACTGACACTTTTCTGACCATTCAAACTTAACGTCTTTCTGTAGTAACTCGTCATTAGAGTTGCTATCATGGAGAATCCTTTCACAAATCTTCGGTAGTAACCGGCTAAGCCCAAAAAGCTTCTAACCTCGGTTACATTTTTAGGTGGTTTACATTCAATGATGGCAGAGATCTTACTTGGATCAACTTAGATGCCATCACCTGAAACAATATGACCCAAAAACCCTACTTCTTGGAGCCAAAATTCACTCTTGCTAAACTTAGCATACAAATGCTTTTCTCATAAGGTCTGCAACACAATCCTCAGATGCTTCGCATGCTCTATCTCATCTTTAGAATAAATCAAAATGTCGTCAATGAAAACAACGACGAACTTGTCCAAGTATGGCCAAAATATCCTATTAGGTCCATAAATACAGCCGGTGCATTCGTTAACCCAAATGGCATGACAAGAAATTCATAGTGGCCATACCTCATTCTGAAAGTTGTCTTAGGCACGTCTGACTCCTTAACTCGCAACTGATAGTAGCCAGATTTTAGGTCTATCTTAGAGAATACAGTGGCTCCCCTCAACTGGTTGAACAAATCATCGATCCTTCACAAAGGATACTTGTTCTTAATAGTTACCTTGTTCAATTGCCGATAATCTATACATAGCCTCATTGAACCATCTTTTTTCTTTACAAATAATACGGGAGCACCCCAATGTGAAAAGCTTGGCCTTGCAAAACCTTTATCCGTCAGTTCTTGCAACTATGCTTTTAACTCTTTCAGCTCAGTTGGTGCCATCCTGTACGGAGCAATAGAAATAGGAGCTGTTCTTGGCACTAGTTCACTACCAAACTCTATGTCTCTATCAGGAGGTAGTCCGGGTAGTTCCTTCGGGAACACGTCTGGATATTTACATACTATTGGTACGGAGTCAATTTTCAACTCTGTTTCCTTAATGTTCAGTACAAAAGCAAGGTAGGCTTCATACCCCTTTCTCATATGTCTTTGAGTAGCTATTGATGTAATTACAACTGGCGGAGTATCCAACTCTCTTGAATTAGCCCATAGAATCTCACCATCTGGGAACTTCAATTCAATATACTTACTACCACAGTTTACAATTACATTATGCAGAGCTAACCAATCCATACCAAGTATTACATCAAACTCATCAAATGGCAATAACATAAGGTTAGCCCGAAAACAATGACTCTGAATCGTCAAAGGACAATTCTTACAGACTTTATCAACCAGGACTGACTTGCCTAATGGGTTTGACACTCTGATTATAAATTATGTCGGTTCAATGGATATATTCATACTAGACGCCAATCTCATGCAAATGTATGAACGTGTTGATCTCGGATCAATTAAGGCAACAATACAAGTATTAAAAAGAGAAAAAATACCCGTGATGACGTCAAGAGCAGAGGCTTCTTCTCGAGCGCATATTACATAAGATCTTGCTGGGGCTCAAGCCTCTAATTTCACAATGTCTTTGGCTGCAACTTGACTGCCACTAGCACTTCCAAGATATCTCAGAGGTCTACCTCGTGAAATAGGAGCACTCGACTTCGGGGTTACTTCTACCTCTTTATAGGTCCGCTCTGGGCAGTCTCTGAGGAAGTGGTCAAGAGAACCACATCTATAGCATGCACCACTCTTCATCTGGCACTCTCCGAAGTGAAATTTATTACAACTTTTACACTTCAGCTTTTGGTCATCTACACTCCCCACACTAGTCACCATTGGGGAGGAAGACTTCTGATTACGTCGTTTGGAGCCTCTCGCTCTACCCGAATATCCTACCGATGAAGTGGAGCGTTCATGTTGCCTCCTTGATTTCTTTGTGGAAAATGAGAGCACCCTACCGCTGGATCTCTTGCTTGAAACTCGAGCTTCTCTGTCTAGTCACCATTGGGGAGGAAGACTTCTGATTACGTCGTTTGGAGCCTCTCGCTCTACCCGAATATCCTACCGATGAAGTGGAGCGTTCATGTTGGCTCCTTGATTTCCTCTGTAACATCTCGAAATATGGCCTAAATGGAATAGTGGTTGTGAAACCACAAATCTGAGATAGAAAAGTTTATTTCTATTAATTTTTATGATTTACCGAGTGATTAGATGCATGTATTAGAGTATTGATAAGAAATTTTATAGATTGCATGTTTAATTTGCCTATTAGGGCTTATTTGCAGAAGTTGCTATAACAGCCCGATTTAGGGCCTAAACGAAACGATGGTTTTAGAACCACGAATTTGAAGTCAAAAATTTATTCTGATTAAGTTTTAAGGTTTATCTATTGATTAAAATATTGTGTAAAAATATCGTTAAGTAATTTTACTGATAAAGTGCTTAATTAGACTTTTAAGACTAAATTGCAAAAGTTGCAAAATATGTGTTCTAATTCATAAGTACTTGATTGAAATGGGGGTTTAAAGAGGAGGTCCTTAAATAGTAATTAGACCATTATATTTCATTTGGACAAAAATGGGCATGAATAGGACAAAATTTTAAAGAAAGTCCTTAAGGGCATTTTAGTCATTTGGTAATTAAAAGAAATAAAAAGGGAAAATAAAGCCAAAATTGACTCATCTTTTTCATGGAGGCATAAATTAGCATGGAGGAAGCCATGGATAGGGTTTTCAAGCTTTCCAAGCTCAATAGTAAGTCCGTTCTAGCCTCGTTTTTCAAGTTCTTTACGATTTTGGAATTACGATAACTTGATTAAGCTTATTCTAGCAATAATTTAAGCTAGGGTTCATATTTGGAAAAATACCCATAGGTGAAATGTGTTTATTTTGATGTTTTATGGTAGAATATGAAGGCTGAAATTATGTTAAACAACTTTTGCTAAGCGGTTTTAAGCAAAAATGAGTAAAACGGCTTAGTCGGTAAAAGTTGTTATTGTTCATAACTATGTGTTAGAGTGAGAATTTGATGTTGTCATAGAAGGAGAAAACGACCAGAATGCCATAAAACATAAGAATAAGGGATGAATTTTAATTCCCGAGCCTAGGGGGAAAAGTGTAAATATGCAAAAGTTTAGGGGTAAAATTGTAATTTTGCCAAAGTTTGAGTTAAGGACTGTTTTGAATATTACATTAATTAAATAAGTAATATATGATGTTTTAGATCCCAGAAAACAAGATTTGAATCTAGAATGGGAGAAAAATCGAAAATCGAGAAAGTTGGTAAAATGGCCGTTTTAGTATCAAGGTAAGTTCATATGTATAATAAGCATTAATTCATGCATATTTCAATGTAAAATTGATATATTTACTATGATTTCTGAGGTGTTGAAAGTAAGTATAATTATGATGATTTAAATGTTCAATATTAATTCGACATAGAAATGAGAAAGTATGTAAGTTTGTATGTAAATAATACATTATCTTTATTATGTTTTTGTATTTCAGGATATTTTATGTATTGTAGCTGATTTTTGAATCATAATTGACTATTGGAAGTATGGAATCAAGTATTAGAAAGAGAAAGAAATCCCGGTTGAACCTTCGGAAAGATTGGATGATACAGATGGTATGTAGCTAGGTCACATGTATGGTGCTGAGTGCACATCATGTGTACAAGAGAGCTACGAAACATTATGATGTAGCTAGGTCACATGGGTGATATTATGTGTACACCATGTAGACAAGAGAGCTACGGGATATATGTAGCTAGGTCGCATGCGTGGTTCTAGGTGAAGGACACCATGTAGACAAGAGAGCTACGAGATAAACTGGCTAGGTCACATGGGTGGTACTAAGTGTTCACCATGTGTACAAGAGAGACAAAATTATGTGTACAATTGAGCTAGGTCACATGAGTGGTGCTAAGTGAAGGCCACTATGTGTACAAGAGAGCTTCGATTTTAAAGGTGGGTTGTGTGCGATACCATTGCGTATCTGTTATTATTCCGAAGCGTTCAACTGGGAAAATTGATTAAATGAAATTGTGTATGACTTTGTGATGATAAGTGTAAGTATATACGTGTGTAACTTATGAGCAATATGCTGGATATGTGATTGGAAATTGGAAAGATTGTTATGGGAAAGTGATGAATACAATTGAAGTGTGAAAGATCAAAATTGACAATAAAACTGTTCTGGATAGTTGCAGTGATGTGAATCTAAAAATTTACCAAAAATAGTAAAAATTGAATCAAAGATTGAATGAGATATCAAATTATAGCTTAATGAGTCTATTTTCATATAACTGAAATAGAGAAAGCAAAGGAATTCTATATTATGAGATATTTAATTTTTTGAGAGACTGGTTCAGAATGACTACGTGATCCCCTATTCTAACTTGGAAAATCATTAAAAATTGTACAAAAATAATTAGGGGATATAATTTATATGTTTGAAATTTGTAATGAGTCTAGTTTGAAATGAAATAAACGAGGACATCCTTTGAATTCTATACAAGGAGAAAATTGATTCGTAGTGAAGAGTGGTTAGAACAATTGAGCAGTGAAATAGGGGTAACTTCAATGAATAAAATGTACTAATTGGCTAGACCAAAAATTCTGAAAATTTTATGGTAAGAATATATGTGAACCTAGTTTCAAGGAAAATTAACAGTTTGTAATTTGGAGTTCTGTAACTCCAGAAAAAAATAATTTAGTTTCTGGAACTCTACTAGACAACTTATTTTGAACCTGTTTATGATTGTAATAGTGAAAGTATGTGTGTTTGTTATGATAATAACATATTGTGACTTTGTTTAAAGTATGATAATGTACTGTTTATTAATATTTACATACTTACTTACTAAGCTAAAATGCTTACTCCCTTCCTTTCCTTTTTCCTATAGTGTCGCAGATGTTAGCTCGAGTTGGAGGTCGCCAGAGGTTAAATCACACTATCAAACTATTGATCGATATATAAAGGTTTTAAAGTATTTTAAGTCTTTGGCATGTATGGAGACTCGTTTAATTGTTATTAAGTTGCTAGGAATTGGCTTAAAATACTGACCTATGTTATTTGAAGGTCTCTATTGTATAAAGTCATTTAATGTAGATAGTCTTGATTATGTTATTAATTAAATGATGCAATTTATGAATGTGCATGCTTGCCTATGTGTGTGGTTGAGTTAAAGCATGATTGGGTCTTGTAAGCTCTTTTTAAGGGACAACTTGAATGTGTTAGAAAAAGTTTTAAATTAGAGTGAAATTATGAATCAGTTTTTATACGATGATTAGTGATTTAGTCCGATAATGCCTCATACACTGTTCCGGCGTCAAACACGGGTAAGGGGTGTTACATCCTCAGCCTTCTTGGCTCGATCAGCTAATGTAGCAAACTCTCGTATCTCTAGGATCCCATTTAACAGCTTGATTTCCTCATTCAGACCTTCATCAAAGCATTTACACATTTTTTACTCTGTTTGAACCCATTCAGTCATATACTGACTTAGTCTTACAAACTCCCTTTCATATTCCGATACAGTCTTATTTCCTTGTTTGAGTTCCAGGAACTCCTTTCGCTTCAAGTCTAGGAACCTCTGACTGATGTATTTCTTCTTAAACTCTGCTTGGAAAAACTTCCAAGTAATGTTTTCCTTTAGTACCACTGAAGATACAGTCTTCCACCAGTGGTATGCAGTATTCTTTAAGAGAGATATAGCACACTCTAAACACTCCTCAGGTGTGCACGATAGTTCATCCAACACTCATGTAGTATTCTCGAGCTAGAACTCGGCTCGTTCAGCATCATCATCAATCTTAGCCCTAAATTCTTCTGCCCTATACTTTCTAATCTTGTCTACAGGGGCTTTACCAATTTTTACAGGTGCCATACCTCGTGGCACTTCCTCGTTAGGTCGGTTAGGGGCGGAGGAGGTCATGGTATATTGGGGCGATTTCTCAAATAATCCCTAAACCACTCATCCATCACGTCAAAGAAGGCGGCTCTGGCCTCTTCCCATCCTTCAGACATAGGCCTTCTACTACTACTAGAAACAACTCGTTGTACGGAAGCTGGAGCATGGCTCTCGGCTCCCTCAGACTCATCTTGTGCTTGGTTGGAAGACATTTACTATATTCAAAGATAATTAAACAGTTAAAAGATATCACACTATCAACGTTCATATAATAGCATGTATAGCTAAACTGTAGCCTTGATACCACAAAATGTAACACCCCTTACCCATTGCTGAGACTGGGACCAGGCACGAGGCATTACTAGACACATACTCGGACATTTTCAAAAAATATGGGTGATAAAATTTCGTTTCAAAACTAAAACCAATCAGACAACATCTTAGTGTCCCTATTATGGGCCTACGAGGCCCAAAACATACATTGAAAATGGTCCGAGACTAAACCGAGGACTTAAGAAAGTTTTTGGAAAATTTTCTAGGTTAAGCCTCACACGCCCATGTGGAGGCAATGCACACGCCCGTGTGCTTTGAGACATGCCCGTGTCCCCTACCCGTGTGGAATTTATGAAATTTATTTCTCATTTCGAACTTATAGGGGTTTTCACACGATCGAGTACACGCCCATGTCCCTAACCTATGTCCCTCACACGGTCTAGACACACCCGTGTGGTTGCCCGTGTCTAAAAACAGAGCAATCTATTTATGACATTAGAATACATTTAGGGGCGCACAGCCAAGACAAAAACGTGTGGTAGGCTGTGCCCTCCACATTGTTGAGACACACGGCCATGTCTCTGCCCTTATGTTTACTACCATGCATTCTGACTTAAAATTTTTTAGGTGTAGGGGACACACGGCCATACCACACGCCCATAGGGCAATCCGTGTGTTACACACGGCCCAGACATATGCCCGTGTGTCTACCCATGTGGACCTTTTTAGGCTATTTTTCAAGCCTTTGGTCACCCTCTAACATCCACTCTCACTTATAGACTCCAATAATATTTAACATGACCTAATTATACTCTTAAATGACATTAATAAACCTCATTGCATGTAAACTTCATCTTATCAGTTTTACACATGCTAGGTTATTCCCTTTGTACTAAGGATTTCTATGCCTTATAACACTTTTAAGGTTGGCTCATTATTATAACTCATTGCCAGTTATGGTCTAGCCATCCCATGTGATTTGGTCACATTACATGTGTTTAAATGTGATATACCATATGTAACAACCCGATTTAGGGCCTAGTCGAAATAGTGGTCTTGAGACCACAGATCCGAGGATATAAAAATTATTCTTATTATTTTTATGAGGTTATAGTACGATATTATTAGTGGATGAAAAATTTGGTGAGTTAATTTCAATGTTTTCAAGCCTGATTGCGAAAAATGACTAAATCGCAAAAAAAGAAAAAGTTACATTTTAGTACCCAAATGTGTTAAATAGCTAGAAGATCAAAATTGAGGGCTTTTAAAGGAAAATTACACCCTTTTAATAGTGTTGGTTGGCCATGTGATGAACTTTAAAAAAATAGTCAAAGTATTAGGTGGATGATGTCATGATTTGGTGAAAAAAACAATGCCTAAAAGCCTAGCTATCATTTCCTTCTTCTTCATCTTCTTTCTCCATCGAAAATATCAGAAAAAATGGAGCTTTGAAAGCTGAAAACTAACAGCAACATATTCCTCTCATAATGTAAGTGATCTTGATGATTTTCTTGATGATTTTCACATTTTTAGTATGTTTGTTTCATGGGCTTTCAAATGAGGGGTCTATTTTGCATAATGATTGAAAGTTTAGGATGTTGCCATGAAAGGATTTGTGATGTTTTCTGAGTTTTTATGGAAGAATATGAGTCCTAGTTTTGTTATAAGCAACTTTTGTGAAAGTTGGTAGCATGAAACCACCTAAAATGACTATTTTGCATAAGTTGCAAAATGGGTGGTTAGTGTTTAAAATAGTGAGAATTTTTAACTGCTATAGTAGTAAAAAGAGTTTAGCTAGGCTTGAAATAAGAAGAAATTCGATAAAAATCAATTTTTAGACATAGGGGCAAAATGGTCATTTTGCCAAGGCCTAGAGGCAAAATGGCCATTTTTCCAAAGTTGTGAATTTATGAATGCCTAATTGTGTTTAGTGACTAAATGGATGCATATTGTTATATAGATCAAGATTTGCCAAAATCGAACCTAGACCGGGGCAAAGCCAAGCAATCTGATTAAGCCGTGTAGTCAAGCACTTTTTGTAATCCGAGGTAAGTTGTATGTAAATATTACAACTACATTGTTAATACTAGTATTCATATTGTCATTGTACGAGTTGTTAAGTTATAAATTGAGAATGCTTTGCAATAATTTAGATAGTAGAAATATCCCGTTGAAACCTTAGGATATGAACTGGATATTCATGCCAAGACATTAGGTGATTTGTGTATCAGTGTAAGACCATGTCTGGGACATGGCATCGGCATCCAGACGAAGGCTAGTGTAAGACATGTCTGGGACATGCTTTAGTCATATTATGAGTGCCAGAGAAGACATCTTTGGGACATGCATCGGCCTTGACAGAGATAGCCAGTGTAAGACGTGTCTGGGACACGCATCGGCCAAGAGTTGTGCTAGTGTAAGACATGTCTGGGACA
This sequence comes from Gossypium hirsutum, assembly GCF_007990345.1. Taxonomy (NCBI): domain Eukaryota; kingdom Viridiplantae; phylum Streptophyta; class Magnoliopsida; order Malvales; family Malvaceae; genus Gossypium; species Gossypium hirsutum. The sequence goes on along the minus strand of NC_053431.1, from coordinate 46,606,072 downwards.
TGCATCAGCACGCATATATGAGAGCCAGTATAAGACCAAGTCTAGGACATGGCATCGGCAATTCATTCCATGTTGAAGGTTCATAGAATATCCAGTAATATCCCTAATGGTTCAATGGTGAAAGTTATAGTTCAATTTTGATAAAGAAAGGATAATCATGTTACGAGTGTTACAGGTACCTATACGATAAGCATGAGTAACGAGCTTAATTTAGAAAATGAGACTCGAGTAGATGATAATGAGTAAGTTAAGTTGTCTTTACCTTTGAGCTATAAGCATGATGGCAAATGGTGAGATTGTTGTTGTATATTTATTTATATGCAACTTACTAAGTTTATGCTTACTATCTTTCCTTTCTCTTTTTTTTCAGTACTGCCAAATTGTTCGAGGATCCCTTGGAGTCAGAGATGTCGATCACACTATCAACCACAACATTCGGTATAGTTTGATTTATATTTTTGAAGGTGGCATGTAAGGGCTAGACTAGTAAGTTGTATTATTGAGAAATTGTTCATGTATTTTGGCTTAAGATAAAAGCCCTCCATTTTGTATTAAGGCCTAGATGATGGCTAGTATTCATTTTGGTAATACATGTGATGTTCTTTCTTGAATGAATTGATGTCCTTGCGGATGGAATTAGCATATTGAAATGATATTGTGTAAGTTGTGCAAAATGGGTGATAAAATGCTTGGAAGATAGCCTAGTTTGTCCACACGGGTGAGACATAAGGGCATATGTCTAGACCATGTGTGACACACGGCTCACCCCCATGGGTGTGTGTCATGGCCGTGCGTCCCCTGCACTTAAAACTTTAAAGTCATTTTAGTACACAGGCAGGCCACACGGGCGTGTGCCCATGCCGTGTCATAAACTCAGTATGCATGCTAGTGGTACATGGGCAAGAGACACGACCATGTGTCTCGGTCATGTGAAGGACACAGTTATAGGGCACAGGTGTGTGCTTGGGCCGTGTGGTTTTGGCAGAATGTCTAGGTTTTTAGACACGGGTTCGGGATATGGGCGTGTCCCTATCACACGGTCGTGTGTTCTATATCCACACGGGCGTGTGAGGTCTTGATATATAAAATTTTCTAAGTTTTTCATGAGTTCTCGGTTGGGTTCCGAACTACACCAGACGTATGTTTTGGGTCTCATAAGCCTATATATGAGACAAATTGCCTGTGAAATGAGAAGTTTTTAAATTTTTTGAAATTTCACGGCCCAGTTTTATACAGTTGGTCGGGTTTAGGTCAGGTAGCATCACGAACCCTATCTTAGCGTTGGATACGGGCGAGGGGTGTTACACCATACTTCATCCTCATTAGCACAACTGAACACAAGCATGCATAAAATTTGTAGGTCATAACCTACATCAATATGAGCTAATTCCATGGCCACATACAAGTGAATATGTATACCTTTACAATCCTTCGTATTGGCTAATCAAATGACACATATAACAAAAAAAACCCTATACATGCCATTGAACAAAATAAAAGTATCTATATACGAAAGCTAGAAAAGATGATAGTGTGTTGATCCTCTAACCGTCTTCCAACCTCTACGAGTCCTCGAGCTCTATAAGACAAGGGAAAGAGAGGGGTAAGCATTTACATGCTTGGTAAACCTGAATAACTGGAAAGTAAACTTACCGATTAATTAGCATGCATCCATATTAGGCAATGAAACCAATAAGCATGAAATAGTTTCCCTATCACATGCACTCAATCAACAAATTAGTCCCATAACAATACACCATGTAAGTTGTCTTAGATGAGCTCATCATCTAACATTTTCATTTTTCTATCTCATGTTAATCCTGTTGAGTTTCTCGAAAATCTAAATGGATTTTCCATTTACTGTCAAGTCATAAGAGTGATCATCTCAAGTACGCACTGCCGCGAACCTCACATCTTCCAGCGGGATTACCAGTCCAGGCTAAATCTCCCGTAATATCAACTCATAGGGTAATATCAGGATTACCAGTCCAAGCTAAATCCCTTGCAGTGACAAACACCCGTAATGAGCTCGGATCTGAATTACCTGTCTAGGCTAAACTCAAACCCTAATTGGATTACCCATCCGGGCTAAATCCATTATGTACACATATTCTTCGGGAGGCTCGATCACTCAAGGAACACTCGTCCGGGCTAGATCCTTTCTATATTTGAGATAAATGGATTACTCGTCTAGGCTAAATCTTTTTCTACAACACATGCAGGATCTCAAGTCATGTAAGCCATGGTTTATCCATCGAATTTCCCTTTTTACTTCAACCGGACATTTATCATCATGTCATTATTATTAATATATTTCATGGGTTTTCATGCCATTATTATAACCAAATATCATGCATTCATAACACGTGTAATTAGGCATATTTTTAGTTTACTTAAAGTTATTCGAACTTACCTGGTATTCGTGTCAGTTTCGCGTTTCAGTTATTCTGAAACTTTTCATTTTCCTCGATCGACAACCGAAATTTGTTCCTTGGGTCTATAACAATAAAAATGAATCATTAATATGTCACATTATTCTTTTCAAGTCTAAATTTTACCCCAAACAAAATGACCGTTTTGCCCCTAACCTTTCACATTATTTATAATTTAGTCCTTAGGCTCGTATGATGAAATGCATGAATTTTATACATTACCCAAGCCTTCCGAATGTTCTTTCCTCTTATGGCAGCCACATTTTCCATTATTTCACATTTGTACCACATATTTTACAACTTTTGCAAAAAGGTCCTTTTAGGGGTTTTTCATGAAAATCACCTAGAAAAATATGTTTAACACACATCCAACTTTCATATTCCTCCATAAAACATCAAAGAATAAACATGTCACACATGGGTCACTTTGAAAACATGAACCCTAACTCAAAATATGGGTAGAAATGGAGAGAGTAAGCTACCGAGATTTCAAAAATACGAAGAATATTAAAAACGGGGCTAAGGAGCACTTACTATTGAGCTTGAAAATGTTGAAAACCCTAGCTATGGAGGGCTTGTGAAATTTGACTGGATGAGGGAGAAGAATGGCTGATTTTGCCTTCATTTTCACATTTTATTTCATTGATTAGCCAAATGACCAAAATACCCTTTTCTTTCAAATTTTATCCATACATGCCCATTTTTGTCCAAAAACATAGAAATTGGGAAAATTTCTCTTTAGGGACTTCTAATTAATAATATAAAGCAATTTCATACAAATTGCTTCTAGAATCCAAGTTTTGCAATTTAATCAATTTGGTCCTTATTTTCCAATTGGATACCTTACTCATAGAATTTCTTCATGAAACTTTAGCACATACATAGTTTCATATTCTAGACCTCATAATAATCATAAAATAAATATTTTAACATCGTATTTGTGGTCCCGAAACCATTGTTCCGACTAGGCCCTATTTTGGGATGTTACACTAACGTGGTAGCTAATGTACTGAGCCGTAGGGCTGTAGCTGATTTAAGAGCAATCTTTGATGGTCTCAGCTTGCTTGATGATGGTAGCTTGTTGGCAGTGCTGCAAGTTAAACCGACATGGATTGAACATATTAGGGGTAAGCAATTACTAGATAGGTCATTGGTTCCTCGTTTTCGATAAGTTGATAATGGGGAGATTTTAGATTTTGGATTGAATAGTGATAGGGTACTATGTTTTCATGGGAGATTCTGTGTACCGAGGGATTCAGATCTGAGGCAGTCTATACTGCAAGAGGCGCATAGTTGTCCATATGCTATGCATTCTGGTAGAAACAAGTTATACAGTGATCTTCGTGAGCTGTTCTGGTGACCAGGACTTAAATGCGAAGTTACAAATTTTGTAAGTAATTGTCTGACGCAGCAGCAAGTTAAGGCTGAGCATCAACTGCCTTCAAGCTTACTGCAGCCAGTTAAGATTCCACTCTGGAAGTGGGAGAGGGTAACCATGGATTTTGTGAGTAGGCTCCCCTTAACACCTACTAAGAAGGATTCGGTATGGGTTATCATAGATTGGTTGACTAAATCTTCCCATTTTATACCAGTCCGTATTGATTATTCACTGTAGAGGTTGGCTAAGTTATATGTGGTTGAGATTGTAAGACTACATGGGGTACCGGTTTCCATTATATCTGACAAGGATCCTCGATTCACATATCAGTTTTGGGAGAAGTTACACGAGACACTAGGTACAAGGTTGGACTTCAGTACTATATTCCATCCTCAAATAGACAGTCAGTTAGAGAGGGTGATTCAGATACTGAAAGACATGCTAAGAAGTTGTGTAATTGATTTTTGGGGCATATAATAATAGCTACCAGTCTAGCATTCAGATGGCACCGTAAGAAGCATTATATGGTCGTAGGTGTCGTACTCCTATGTGTTAGACTGATTTGGGTAAACGACGAGCTCTGGGGCCTGAAATAGTTTCTAATACTGAAGACAAGGTAAGGCTAATTCGAGACCGTTTAAAGATAGCGTCAAATAGACATAAGTCATATGCAGACTTGAAACGTAAGGAGATTTAGTACTCTGTGGGGGATTACATCTTTCTTAAAGTCTTACCATGGAAGAAGATTCTAAGGTTTGGACGGAATGGCAAGCTCAGCCCTAGGTTCATTGGACCTTATTGTATACTGAAGCGTGTGGGACCGGTCACCTATCAACTTGAATTGCCTCCAGCGTTGGACTGAATTCATATGTATTCCATGTCTCCATGCTAAGGCGTTATCGCTTTGATCCCACACATATAGTTCCAGTCGAGGAAATCGAGGTTAGGCCAGGTCTGATGTTCGAAGAGGAGCTAGTGCAAATTTTGAATCGTGAGGTTAAGGTACTAATGAGGAAATCTATTCCACTAGTTAAAGTGCTTTGGCGTAATCACAGCTCCGAGGAAGCCACATGGGAACCGAAGGAGGCTATGCGACAATAATCCCTCATCTATTCTGATCAGGTAAATTTCAAGGTCGAAATTTCTTTAAGGGGGTAGAGTTGTAACGCCCCAAAAATTTAGAGTTTTTAATTTTTTATTATTTGACACAAATGAAATGTTTGTTTTACTAGCTTGGTGATTTGAGTGGGTTTGGGAGTGTTTGAGAAGCCTGGGTTCAAGTCTTGGCTTTTGCAAAATTTTTAGTGTTGTACTTAAATGAATCTGGACACTGTCATATAGGCTTTATAAATAATAGTGCTTGTTTTATGACACAAAGAGAGCGTGTGGTCTAGTGGCAAGGTGGCGTGTTGCATCTGCTGGAGGACTTGAGTTCGAGTTCTGGGTTGCACAATGGAGTAATTATTTAGCTGTTTGAGCTATGTAGGTAGTGGAGTTGGACTGAGACTCTAAGGTTGAATTGGTCATGAGAGTTTGAATAGAGTTTGAATAGGGTGTTGGAGTGTTTTGTGGAGAGAATTAGGGAGAGATATTAGGAGAAAATCAAGGGCTTTGAGGGTGTGGATGTGGTAGTGCCGAATTGGGTTTCTAGCTACTCAAAATTTCGACTATAACTTTTTTTAGGGGAGTATTCCTTGTTTCAGTTTCTCTTCGGACACTTTTTCTTTTGCATTTTTCTCTCTGGCTGAATATTCTTGGTTTGTAACAACGTAAATTGCACTTTGGTCAATTGCTGGTAAGTTGAGTGCTTCTTTATACCTTTTGGGTTTTCTCGGGTAACCAAGTCTCTATCTCTTTACTTTGGTAGGCCGAATACATCTTTTTTCTCCCTCACTATTTTGTCCATTGGTTTTCCCACCTAGCCGAACCTCTCTTTTCTCTCTTATTCATCTCCTCATCTTGTTGCGGCTTGACGACTATTGTAGGTACTTTCGACTCTTGCTTGGTTTCTTTAATCTTTTTCATGTTACCTCTGCTTAAAGCTGAATGCTCCTCCCTTCTCTTGTTCTTTTATAGTCGATTCTTGTCCTCTTCTTTTAGGTGTACTATTCTTTTGATTCTTAGAATTCCTCGAGAAGTGAAGGAGTTTTGGTGTTATTTAGCCAACGAAACCATTTTCTTATCACTCGATTTAAGGTAAGTATGTGGGCTAACATGTTGGGGTGTTGGCTGAATGCCCTATCTCTAATTTTAAGTGTTATGTAGGCAATAGGTATTGATTCAAGTCTTTTGTTTATGTTATTGTTGTTAATGGGTTTCCTGGTTAATACATCTTTTTGGCAAAGGAGGGTGTGGCCAACCTTCGATTAACATTATCGACGGGTTAAACCTCATCCGTTGGCTAAGGCAAGTGTTAATACTATTCTTCTTGGGATTGAGTATTAGTAAGTGGGTGTTGACCCTAGTGCCAAACGTTTAACCGAATGTCTTGATTAATGTAGGTTCGTGTTCGAAGGCTTTTTGCAAGTATTCGCAACCAGGTGTGTAATCACACCCCCTTTCAACTGTAAAATGGAAAAAGCTGAAAAGCCGAAGATACGACGTTTGAGGCCATACAAGCGTATGATCGCTCGTGTGGTAAACCAAGCCCACGAATCATGGGCATAAGACTATAAAGGCCACCATGGGCGTTCTCATGGGCTTAGGTTATTTTGGGCCATGTTGGGCCGAAATGGGCCGTGTGGGCCCAATGGGCTCATGGGCTCCACACGGATGAAATCCACGATACGTGGCAAATACTGGGCTGGGCTGTGTAGTTCGCATAGCCATGGCTAAACCTGGGCTAAATGGGCCACAGGAGCGAGTGGGCCCACTTGGGTCGAATAATGGGCCTTGGGCCATTTACACCGCTATGACCGTTATACCCCTAGAGGTATAATGACTAATGTGTCTAAGATAAGTATATGACTGTACTAAGCATGACATTCCGCATACCTGTATGATTTATGACCTGACATTCTGCATGGGGTTGGGATACTGTTAAGGAGGAAGTGTATTGTACTGGTGGCTTCGCCACATATACTGTTACTGGTAGCTTTGCCATATATACTGATACTGGCAATTTTGTTGCGATATTGTTACTGGCAGCCTTGCTGCGATATTGGTGTGTTGACTCGGTGGGTCGACTTGGTCCCCACATGGTGTGTAGGTGGTATTGGGTGGTGTGTTGGCTGGACTGGGATGGGTTGCACTATTTTACCACATTGTTACTATATTGGGCTAAAGCTCACTCTATTCTATTTCTGAGAAGGGCTCAAGCCCAGACTGTTACTGTATGTTGTATACTGATCGACTGATAGGGAATTACACACTGAGTTTTCGTAAACTCACCCTTTCTTTTTTACTGTGTAGGTAATCCCCAGCTTTAGGTGATTTGGTGCGGACTCAGAGGTGGCCACACGACTGCAATTAATTTACATTAGGTTTTTAAGTTTTGTTTTGGGCTTATGTTTTTCTGTAGTAAGGCATTTTATGGGATTTAATTTATAATTTGGTTTTTAATTATTTACTTAAAAACTGCTAGTTTTAAGAAGTCGAGTTTCCAAAATAATAACTGTTTTTCAAAGACACATGTTTCAACTTCAAGGCTTTAAAAGCTTCCGCAATCTAAACTATTTGGCATATCAAGAGCAATTTATTATCAGGAAACAAATATTTTAACAAGATGATTTGGTAATAGCAAAGAACTTAACTCACTAAAGTTTTTAAAGAAAGAAAAATCACAAAGAGGTTTCGTCTGATGACAAGTTTTTGATTCATAAGCCCTCATTTTCGAAAGACACTCTGATGTGACACACCGAATTTGGCCATAACGTCTGGGCTGAGTTTGGGGTGTTACATGTTCAACGCAGCAATAGTGTAGGGGCGAATGAGACTGGTCAGCACCAGTGTCGTGTATCTGACAGGTGCGCCTAGTGCCGCCACACGTCACAAGTATTTTCAACCCATATTTTGACCGTTGATCGTATTTTGACCTATATAAATATATATATTTTTTAAAAAAAATATTTCTTTATAAAAACAAAAAAACTTATTATAAAAAAAGGTGGTGGCACTTATGAGAAAGGCTCCACCAAAAAAAATATCATTTTCGTAATTAATCTCACTGACAATCCATTTCAGAAATTAATTTTTTTTATATTATTTATGTAAATTAACCCCAAAGTGAACACAATCTTTGTCACTGTTGCAATTGAAGGTGGCGTTACAAGAAAAGTTTGATTTTTTATTATTTTTCTATTTTGATTGATTTGATCCTTATATCTCATTTTACCTTTTTTTCTCAGTTTTTGTACTCTGAGTACTTAGATTAATTTATCAGAATAACATAAAAAATTAATTTCTGAAATAGGTTGTTAGTGGGATTAATTACAATAATGGTGTTTTTTTGGGTGGAACCTTTCTCATAGGCCCCATCACCTTTTTTTTATAATAATACATTTTTTATAAATAAATATTTTTTTAAAATTTATATAAACCGAGTCAAAATACGGGTTGAAAATACCTATTACTTGTTGCGCCACCTGAATTGGGGGAACTTATAAGCAGTATGGTCCCCCATAACATGAATGCATTGGGGAAGAAAAGAGGGAAAGAAAGGAGAAAAAAAAGAAAGAAAAGTATATATTATTTTAGTAAATAATTTGTTTTTTAGTTTAAAGAGTTTGATTAATATGTTGTAAATTTTTTTGTTATTATCTATAAATTGTTTATGTTTAGTGTTTAGTGTTTATGGTTTTGATTTAATAATTTTTATGAATGATTTTTTTATAATTGTTTTAAAATATTTTGTTAGTAATTTAGGATTATGTTATAATTTGTTGTGTTTAGTTTAGTATTTTTTGATATTTTATCAATGTAAAATTATTTTGTTAATTATTTTGTTAGTAATTTATGATAAGTTATAAATTGTTAAAACTTTGTGTTTTGTGATTTTTATTAATGTAAAATTATTTTGTTAGCAATTTATGATTAGGTTATAAATTGTTAGTGTTTTGTATTTTGTGATTTTTTAGTAATGTATATTTTTTAAATATATATATATTTATAGTTATTTTGTTAGTAATTTATGATTAGTTTATAAATTGCTAGTTTTTTGTGTGTTGTAATTTATTAGTAATGTAAATTTTTTTTAAATGTTATAGTTACTTTGTTAGTAATTTATGATTAGTTTATAAATTGTTAGTGTTTAGTTTAAGGTTTTGTGATTTTTTAGTAATTTAATTTTAAAAAAAGTTATAATAATTTTGTTAGTAATTTAGGATTAGATTATATAAATTGTTAGTGTTTAGTTTAGTGTTTTGTGCTTTTTTCTAATGTAATTTTTTTATAATGTAATTTTATTTGATTTTTATTTATTTGACAATTTTTATTGCTTTATTGAAATGTTGATTAAATTTGTTTGAAAGAAACTAAACATGTATGTTCCTATTTTTATTTTATTTGATTCGTATGTTTTTATGTTTAGATAGTATATATTTATTTTAATTATATTATTATTGTAAACTAACATATATTTTTTTATTGTAGGTAAATTTTTACTGTGATTTTCTATTTCTAAATTTCCAAATTATTTATTGTGTTTTTTGCAACAAATTAAATGAATTCATTTTTTTAATTGCAGATTTGCAACAAATGGGTTATTTGATTAAGAATGATAGCCACATATCAAGTACTATTAATGAGATGGTAATGAAATTGTTATTTGATACTCATTTCATTTGCGGAATTAACTTAGATTGTAATAACTATTTTGCTAATTTAATAATGTTAGGACCCGTACCGCACATTAAGGGGCAATGTTAATAGTGTAAGGTTTCTGCCAGATGAATGCCTAATGCCATACTTGGAGTTAGCCGGAATCGGATCAACGACATTGATTCAGACCTTTGATTTGCTATACGACTTGATTTCTACTTTAGTCGAGCGATGACATCTAGAGACCCACACATTTCATTTGCTGTGCGAAGAGTGCACCATCACTTTACAGGATGTTGCACTGCAGCTCGGGCTCCCCATCGACGGGAATGTGGTCACGGGTGTAAGTTGATTTCTAGGTCGGCCGCCCTTTGCTATGACTTACTTGGACACTAGCTTAGTGAGAGAAAATTTACAGGTTTGATGTTTTTATGGCTAAAGGCCAATTTTGAGCATTTGCCGAGTACTGCCAGTGAATGGTAGGTGATACAGGCCGGCCGAGCTTACATTATGTACTTTATAGGGGATGTAATCATGCTGGATGTAAATGAGAACAAGGTCTACTTGGTATACTTATCCCTATTATCCAATTTGCATAACACCCGTTCGTACAGTTGGAGGTCTGCAGTGTTAGCAATATTGTATCACGAACTTTGTCGAACGACAGATCCTTCTGCGGTAGACATAGGTGGATACCTCATATTGCTGCAGTCGTGGGCGCTTTACCGGATTCCATTCTTGACATCCATTAGTCACCAATCATATGTATTTCCACTCGTTAATAGATGATGAATTTTTACTCGTTATAACAATTAGTTGACCTTTTTTCGGATTATATTATTCTAACAATTTATTTTCATAGATGGAGCACTAATCTGGGTATCAGGTTTGATGATGGAGAATCATGCTGGAGAGAGGGTAAGCTTTTCCAATATCAACTCTATTTTATTATTTTTATCTCACTCAACCCGTGTGAATATAACCATGTTATTAACTGTGTAGTTCATTTGGATGTCACATTCTGTTCTAGAAATTATGGCGGTTATTCCCTCATTTGCCCACATCCATTCAAACCTATGGTGCATTAGTACACCCGTTATCAATTTTTAGACAGTGGTGTGGTATCATGGTGATCGAAAACTCTGGTAGTTTGGTTGCATACAGTATATCCCAACATTTCCAGTATGATTGGGGGAGATCCATGAGATTAACAAGAGGGGGAAACATGGAAATGATTGGGTAGAAGTGCATGAAGAATATATTATAATGTGGAACAACCAGTTGGGGAGGTTACCTCAGATGGATCGTGCTTTAGATCTACAGCCTTCGTTAGAGTACATGCAGTGATATTCTGAGATAGGGAAACCATTTTTGTTTGGTGGGCGGTTGATAGTAGTCCCCTCGCATATAACACGACTTGGGCAATGTAACACCCCGAACCCGAGACCGACACCGGGGTCGAACACGAGGTGTTAACAGACTATAACCCCTTATAAAGATATTTTTCAGACACTGCCTAATCTGCGTACTTGTCGCTTTAAAAATCATATCTTGAGTTTCACAACTCGAAAATCAGTTTCGTGAATTTTCCCTGAAACTAGACTCATATTCCCATCTACATGTTTTTTTCTAGAATTTTTGGTTGGGCCAATTAGTACAGTTTATTAGTCAAATTCTCCCAAGTTACTGGGGTCGACTACACTGACCTTTGCGCGTTACGACCTGGATATCTCCCTGTACAGAACTTCAATGCTGATGAAGTTTGTTTCTATAGAAACTAGACTCAGAGAGGAATCTATACATATATAGCATGACTCCTAATTATCTCTGGTTAATTTATAATGAATTTCCAAATTCGGAGCAGGGAATCCAGAAACCGTTCTGGCCCTGTCCCACGAGAACCTGATTATCTCTTAACATACTGTCCATATGATCCTTTCGTTACTTCTATATGAAAATAGACTCATCGAGCTTCGATTACATAATTTATTCATCAATCAATTCCATTCCTACTATTTTTAGTGATTTTTCAATCTCATGTCACTGCTGCTGCCAGCATCTGTTACGAAAGCAACTATGCCCACTTCGTGTTTACTCCTTGATCTAACTAATAATTCATCATGCATATCACAAATTATGATCATGACTAACCATGCCAAAGGCTAATCATTGTCAAACTTTCCCCTACTACACTATTGCCATATCATGAATTTTAACACCAAAATAATCAACCATGACGTATGGCATAAAAAGGTCGAATTATCAAGATTTGCGACCTAACGTATGAATCCAAACCCAACCGAACATTTATGCCATTTTCGCATGGCTAAAAGTTTACATACCAAAGTTCAAACACAACATAATAGCCTATACATGCCGAAATGTTCTCCTAAGCCGACTAAGAAGAAAGTACCAAAACTTGCTATCCGGTGTGATGACTTCGATGACGGCCCGACCACGCAAAAAGAGATGTGTCCAAGAAACCTAGAATAGGTGACAAGGAAACACCGAGTGAGTTTATAACTCAGTAAGTCATAAGCTATGCACTACCATCCATCAATAACATTATCACAAGAGAAAACAAAATGGAACGAGGCTAATTACTCCATCCATTCCGAACCATACCATAGTTCCTCCAACCTATCGTTTCAATTTCATACCAATTTATGCATTCACAATCCACATACTCATCAATAGGATATTCGAGGCATTTTCATAAATCATTTTATTTTCGTTACAAACATACAACTAAACGGCCTTTCACCCATTCTACGATAAATTTTATGTACGTGACTTCAAGTATATTTGTCACATAGGTTCAAACTTACCAAGCTCAACACCAAGTATAGACATAGCACCTATTAGCCATGAACTCAAGACACTTACCCGATCCGCTGTCCATGATCGACTCAATAGTGTCGCACACATAGTGTCCATAATGATTCAAGGATGTATATTAAGTCCGCACACTCAGTGCTATATAGTCAACTTGTAACACCCCGAACCCGAGACCGTCACCGGGGTCGAATACGAGGTGCTGACAGACTTTTAAAAATTTTTCCAGACACTGCCCAGTCTGAGTACTAGTCGCTTCAAAATTCATATCTTGAGTTTCACAACTCGAAAATCAGTTTTGTGATTTTTCCCTGAAACTAGACTCATGTCCCCACCTATATATTTTTTTCTAGAATTTTTGGTCGAGCCAATTAGTACAGTTTATTGGTCAAAGTCTCCCATGTTACAGGGGTCGACTACACTGACCTCTTCCCATTACGACTTGGATATCTCTCTGCACAGAGCTTCAATACTGATGCCGTTTGTTTCTATGAAAACTAGACTCAGAGAGGAAACCATGCATATATGGTATGACCCCTAATTATCTCTGGTCAATTTATAGTGAATTTCCAAAGGCGGAACAGAGAATCCAGAAACTGTTCTGGCCCCGTTCCACAAGAACCCGAATATCTCTTACTGTACTGTTCATATGATTGTTTCGTTACTTCCATATGAAAGTAGGTTCATCAAGGTTCGATTACATAATTTATTCACTATTTAATTCCACTCCTACGAATTTATGTGATTTTTCAATTCTACACCACAGTTGCTGTCAAAATCTGTTTTCAAGGTAAACTTTACCTATTTTGTGGTTACCATGGACCAACTAGGGTTTTGCCATACATAGGTCCACATGTGATCATATTTAGCCATTCCAATGGCTAATCATTAGCCCAACACTTCCATTTCAATCCATAGTCACATCGTGAAACCATATATATACATACATAAACACAAATGGTCTAATGCCATACTCCACTTCTACAAGCCATTTTCGCATGGCTTTACACACATACATCACAAAAGAACTTAAACAACAGGGGGTAGTCCTATACATGCCATATCCAGAGTTCAACTAAAGAGTACCAAAAGAGCTTGATAGTGTAGATGACTTCGACTTCGCTGATCCCGAATCCGATAGCTAACGAACAAAATCTATAAAACAGAGAGCCAAAGCAACCGGGTAAGCATTTTAAGCTTAGTAAGTCTCAAGTAATGAAATCAGCTTTAACTACAGTATTACATTCACATAGCTAACTAAGTCACTTTAATAACACACATTTTCATAATCATACTTCATCAACATATATACACAAGGTATCAACCTTTCTAAAAGCCGAAAAATTCGTTAGCCGATCACACGAATACTATTTAAAATGAATCGACTTTTCCAATGCACATGCAAACATACCGTATCGTTCGGGTTGGTCGAGCATATTTATTAAATTAGTTACAGCACAAAACGCTCACATTCAAACCCAAGTTTCTTCGGTATTTAACCGAATACAGCCGCAAACATATTTGCCTTCGGGTCTTAACCCGGACATATGAACTCGCATAATTGCCTTCGGGTCTTAGCCCGGATATATCATCCCGCATAATTGCCTTCGGGTCATAGCCCGGATATATCAACTCGCATAATTGCCTTCGGGTCTTAGCCCGGATATGTCAACTCGCATAATTGCCTTCGGGTCATAACCCGGATATATCAACTCGCATAATTGCCTTCGGGTCTTAGCCCGGATATGTCAACTCGCATAATTGCCTTCGGGTCTTAGCCCGGATATAATCCAATGTTCATGCACACATATGTCAATAATCATAACACATCCATATCATTTCTTCGTTACTAAGGCTCAAACACAAAACATTTATTAAACCTTTCAAATTTCGGCTCAGTAGCCGCACACAAAGAGCATAATTTCAATTGGCTTTATAACATAGTCTCTAAGCACATTCAACTATCCGTCATAGTATGACTATTCATTTCAATATAATTCAAGTAGGGTCATTACTCGAAGACTTACCTCAAATGTCGTCGAACGACTTCAACGGCTATTCAATTACTTTTTCCTTCCCTTTATCGGATCTAGTTCCCCTTTGCTCTTGAGCTTAAGTTCAACAAAATTTAAAATAGTCATTAATCGACTATTCAAGTATTACTTTCAGAATAATATATATATTGATCCGACTTTCACACACATAGATTATAGTAAGCTTTATATTAATCAATAAATAATTCATCGGCAAACTTTCATTAATGTTTACAACAGAATCACATATTCACTACGAGCTGTTTTCCTGAGCAGTAGTTACTAAATTACTTATAACTGGAGCTACTAAACTCCAAATCACTTGCCGTTAATTTTCCCTGAATATAGACTCGTATATCTTCCATCCATAAAATTTTCAGAATTTTAGGCTTGGCCAATCAATACCAGATTTTTCTTAAAGTTTCCCCTGTTCACTGTTTGACTATTCTGACCACTCTTCACTACGAATCCAATTTCTCACTTTACAGAATTCAAAATGTGTTGTATTTGATCTCATTAGAAACTAGACTCATTAAGGAGTCTAAGCATATAAATTTTATCTTATAATCATTTTTGTACAATTTATAATGATTTTCTAAAAACAGAACAGGGAATCCAGCAGTCATTATGACTCAGCCCCACGATGCTTCAAATATCTCAAGATCGGTAACTCTTTTGTTTTTATAGTTTCTTTTGTAAGAAAATAGACTCTTCAAGCTTTAATGACATAATTCACTCAGCTTCTAATTCAACTCCTATAATTTATGGCGATTTTCCAAAATCACCTTACTGCTGCTGTCCCCAAACAGATTATTACCAAATCAAATACTAACATTAGCATTTCACCTTAATAGCTAGCTTACCAAGCCTTGATTTAACATATAATTCACACATATCACATTCAGCTATATATATATATATACATTTATCATATTTATTATTAACAAGGAATGCTCATGACAAATTTACTCCCAATCGCATCTCAAAATTCATCAAGCTTAGAACACATTTACTAATTAAATTCGGTAGTTTTATCACTTTGCTAACCACTTATACATATAATTCAATTCAACATTATAACCCATTATCACCCATTTAGCCGATTATAGAGAATTAAACATAATATCTCTAGGATATACTCTACATGGCCGAATACACTACATTAATTTCCAACATTACCTATGTAATTACTATAGGTTCTTATACCTTAAATTCACCCATTTAGCCTTTTAATGCCTATTGATCAATCCTTTGGTCCTATCAAGAACCATTTAACATGCAAGGAACATAATCATAGAGGAAGAAATTTACATTCTATATAGGCTCAATCTTTGACCGAATGTACTAGGCTCCTCTAAGCCACTCATCCAAAAATCTTTACCCCATTCTAGTCACTCTCCCATTGTTCCATACAACATGAGATAACCCCTAATTCCAACACTTAATCATTTGGCATATTGCTCAATTCACCATAAGAAATCTCAACTTCCTTGACATTACCAAGAGTGCATCCACCATTGAACTTAGCATATTATAAAGCCAAATCAACAAATTCAAAGCTTACCTCCTAATAGCTAAAGATGAATGCCGAATTGCTCTAGGTAAGTTTTCCCCTTCCTTTTTTTCTCCTTGTTTCGGCTTGAGGGAGGTATGAGAAGAAGATGAACACCATCCTCCTTCTTCTCTTTTATTTAATTCCTTTTATTTCAATTATTAAATCATATGCTAATACAAAATTATTTTAATTTTTGAATTAGTGGAGCATATTCCTTCCTTGGCCGGCCACTATATTTAACATGGGTAAATTGACATGCAAAACCACTCCTTTCAATGCATGTACTATTAGACCATTGTAAATTAGCCTCTCACTTTCCAACAAAGTTTCATATAAGTCCATATAACAAAATTCACATAAAGATGATCAAATTAATGCATGAAACTTTCACACATGCATTTACTCACATTATAAACACAGAATATAGCTTTTAATTATTTATAAGACTCGGTTTAGCAGTCCCGAAACCACTTCCCGACTAGGGTCAGTTTTGGGCTGTCACAACTCTCCCCCACTTAAGAAATTTTCGTCCCCGAAAATCTTACCGGTGAATAGGTTTGGGTATCGCTCTTTCATCGAGCTCTCAGTTTCCCAAGTAGCTTCCTCGATCCCGTGTTTGAGCCATAACACCTTAACTAGCGGAACCCTTCTATTTCGCAACTCTTTCACTTCACGAGCTAGGATACGAATCGGTTCTTCTTCATAACTCAAGTCAGATTGAATTTCAACTTCCGAGGGATTAATCACATGTGACGGATCGGATCTATAACGTCGAAGCATCGAAACATGAAAAACATTGTGAATCCTTTCAAGTTCAGGGGGTAAAATCAATCTATATGCCACTGAACCAATTCTTTCGGATATTTCATACGGCCCAATGAATCTTGGGCTCAACTTGCCCTTACGGCTGAACCTGAGTATCTTTTTCCAAGGTGAAACCTTAAGGAACACTCTGTCTCCCACCTGATACTCGATGTCTTTTCGTTTCAAATCTGCGTACGACTTCTGACGATCCGTGGCTACTTTCAGACTTTCACGGATTACCTTTACTTTCTGTTCAGCATCTTTAATCAAATCAACTCCGAAAATTTTACTTTCACCGAGCTCGGTCCAAAACAATGGTGTACGGCATTTACGACCGTACAAGCCTCGTAGGGTGCCATCTTAATACTTGATTGAAAACTATTGTTGTAAGCGAATTCAATCAAAGGTAAGTACCGTTCCCATGAACTACTGAACTCGAGGATGCAACATCTCAACATATCCTCAAGTATCTGAATTATCCGCTCGGATTGACCATCTGTTTGTGGATGAAAAGCGGTGCTAAAATGCAGCTTGGTACCCAAAGCTTCTTGCAACTTCTTCCAAAATCGCGAGGTGAATCTCGGATCTCTATCCGACACAATAGAAATCGGTACCCCGTGTAATCTCACAATCTGAGAAACATACAATTCAGCTAGTTTATCCAATGAAAAATCCGTATGCACGGGGATGAAATGAGCCGACTTAGTCAGTCTATCAACAACAACCCATATCGCATCCTTCTTACTTGCTGACAAGGGCAGTCCGGACACAAAGTCCATTGTGACTCGATCCCATTTCCACTCGGGTATCATGATCGGCTGGAGTAATCCTGAAGGCACTTGATGTTCCGCTTTCACTTGTTGACATATTAAACATCTCGAAACAAAGTCGGAGATGTCCCGTTTCATACCATGCCACCAAAATTGACGTTTCAAATCGTTGTACATTTTCGTACTCCCGGGTGAATTGACATTCGGCTACAATGGGCTTCGTTCAGAATCATCGAAATGAGTTCCGAATTCCTTGGAACACACAACCGATTTCTGAACCTCAAACAATCATCGTCATCAATTTGAAACTCTGATCCCTCGTTCGGAAAACACTCAGCCCGTTTTGCAACCAATTCATCATCGACTTTCTGAGCTTCACGAATTTGGTGAGTCAATAATGGTTTAGCTTTTAATTCAGCTACTACACATTGTCTGGTAGAACAGACAAATGCACGTTCATCGCTCGCAACGCAAACAATGACTTCCGGCTTAAGGCGTCCGCAACCACGTTAGCCTTTCCGGGTGGTAATCAATGACAAGCTCGTAATCTTTCAACAACTCAAGCCAACGTCTTTGTCGCAGATTCAAGTCTCGTTGAGTCATCAAATATTTGAGACTTTTGTGGTCGAAAATACATGGCACTTCTCGCCAAACAGATAATGTCGCCATATTTTTAAAGCAAACACGATGGCAGCTAGTTCGAGATCATGGGTCGGATAATTCCTCTCGTGTGGCTTCAATTGTCTCGACGCATAGGCCACGACTCGACCTTCTTGCATCAATACGCAACCCAACCCAAGTAGGGATGCGTCACTATAAATGACAAACTCTTTACCTGATTCGGGTTGCACCAAAATTGGAGCTTCAGTCAAATGAGTTTTCAGTTGGTCGAAACTTTTCTGACATTTCTCCGTCCACTCGAACCTAACATCCTTTTGAAGTAGCTTCGTCATTGGTGTGGCTATCATCGAGAAACCCTTCACAAATCGTCGGTAATAACCGGCGAGCCCCAAAAAGCTCCGAACTTCAGTAACATTTCTCGGAGGTTTCCAGTCAAGTATGGCTGAAATTTTGTTCGGGTCAACTCGAATACCCGACGCGGATACCACATGACCCAAGAAGCTAACCTCTCTTAACCAGAACTCACACTTACTGAACTTAGCATATAACTGCTTATCCCGTAAAATTTGCAACACTAGTCTCAAGTGCTCAGCATGTTCGGTCTCATCTCTTGAATAGACAAGATGTCATCAATGAACACAACTACGAACCGATCCAAATATGGTCTGAAGATCCGATTCATCAAATCCATAAATACTGCCGGGGCATTAGTGAGCCCAAACGGCATCACTAAGAATTCGTAGTGACCGTACCTCGTTCTGAAAGCAGTTTTGGGTACGTCTGAATCTCGAATCCGCAACTGATAATAACCCGATCTCAAATCTATTTTTGAGAACACTGAGGCCCCCTTTAGTTGATCAAACAAATCATCGATACGCGGTAATGGATATTTATTCTTTATCGTCACTTTATTCAGTTGACGATAGTCAATGCACAACCTCATGGTTCCATCCTTTTTTTTTACGAACAATACTGGTGCACCCCAAGGTGAGAAACTTGGCCGAGCGAAACCTCTATCCGTCAATTCTTGCAGCTGAGCTTTCACTCTTTTAACTCGGTTGGTGCATACGATACGGAGCTATCGAGATCGGCGTAGTCCCAGGTACAAGCTCAATACCAAACTCTACCTC